>NC_090736.1:58832142-58847142 GCF_036898095.1 Palaemon carinicauda | reverse complement strand
CCAAAGGAAGATGTGCTGAAGGTAAATAGTCTCAAAGTTATATAAATGTATACAAATTTTGATTCCTGTGGCCATATTAAACTCACCGATGAAGTTCAATTTCTATAAGAAATTGGTTTAGTAACTTTCATTTTCCAGGAAATATAATTGGTACTTATCATAAGATAATTCATAAGCTTTTTTTCAGTCAATCATGCAAACAAATATTAGAGCGCCAATTTTCATTAATTTCACCTAATAATGATAATAATAATAATAATAATAATAATAATAATAATAAACCAAATTAAAGAAAGATATCTCCTTCAAACCTAACATTAGCGACACAAAATTTATAAGATTTAAAATCAAAACACACTGAAGAACCTTTGTGTCCATCAAATGAGTATCTTTGTACATAAGATAGAGGAAATGAACTGTAACTCGCTTATAGTTACCGTTACATTAATGTGTACTTAAATAAATAAATTGACACATTTAAAGGATATCACTGTGGAAAAGAAAGTAAATCTATTTCCAAATGAACCATTCTGCTTTTCAAGGAGTTCCATTTAGTAAGAGGATCCTAAAGGCCGCTCAACCGTTCTTGAATGGTAGAGGCAAGGGACAGTGACATTGCCCTAGCTAGTAGGATAATGCCCTAGAAATTGACCATATATACTGTACATATTAACAGCCCCCAAGCTAAGACCAGGGAGGGTCAGGCAATAGCAGCCGCTGGCTCAGCAGGTAGACCTATAGGCTCCCCTAACACACTTCATCCCTAGCTCAGAAGGATGGTGAGGTTGCAGACACTACAAGAAACTATCAAATTAATCGAGACTCGAACCCCAGCCCAGCTGACGCCAGGCAAGGACGTTTCCAATAGGCCACCACAACCCTCGTTCTGTAGGTATGACATAAGGTAGAAATTTGAGAGTGATATGCCTTGTCAGCATCACTAAATAAAGGATATTTCTCTTTATTTGGAAGTTTTCGAGCGTCTATAGGCTACTAATGTGGATATACTGATATCTTTTTAAAGAGTTGTTGAAACTTAGATAATTCAGTATATCCAAATCAAGATTAAAATAAACACATTCATAGATTATTGGTTAGACTTTATTATTAATCCATAAAGTAAATAGTTTATTTAGACTCGTAAGGCAATAAAGGAAAACGGATTATTCAAAGAAAATTAAAAGGTATTTATTTCAAGAATCCTCAGTTTGATTATCACTTAGAAAATTTTTCATAAAATTAAACATTCTCAACCTCCATCAATACATACTATTTGTGGTAGTCTTTTGGAAACATCCCTGCCTGACGATCTGCCGGACTGGGGTTCTAGTCACGCTCAAGCTCAATAGTTTCTTTTAGTGTCTGCAACTTCATCATCCTTGTGAGCTAAGGGTGTGGTATTTAGGGGAGCCTATAGGTTTACCTGCTAATTTATCAGCAGCCATTGCCTGACCCTCCCTGGTCCTAGCTTGGGTAGAGAGGCTCTTGTAAATTTCCCTGTTGTTGTGGCCTGATTGGTAACGTCTCTGCTTGGAGTTTGCCAGACGGGGGTTTGAGTCCCGCTCAGACTCTTTAGTGCCTTTAGCGTCTGCAATCTTACCATCCTTGTGAGCTAAGTTTGGGGGGTTTGGGTGAGCCTATAGGTCTATCTGCTGAGTCATCAGTAGCCTTTGCCTGGCCCTCCCTGGTCCTAGCTTGGATGGAGAGGGGGCTTGGGCGCTGATCATATAATATATATGGTCAGTCTCTAGGGCATTGTCCTGCTTGCTAAGGCAATGTCACTGTCCCTTGCCTCAGCCATTCATGAGTGAACTTTCAATTTTTAAACCTTTATTGCATTGCCATTAACCCTTGTCTCTGTCATTTATGAGCGACCTTTAAACCTCAGACCTTTAGAACGGTAATATATTCTTGAATATAATTCTAAAACTGGAAGTCATTGATGACTTTATATATTGCTGAGGGAAGGAACGTTTGTTACTGTGACGCCAGTTCGACATCCATCTATTCAATCAACCAATTGGTAAGTAATTATAGAACAGGCTATCAAAATAGAATGCAAAAACTGATAAAAACATTTTTTTCGATATTAGTTTTCCAAGAAAGAAGTTTTTATAAGTTTAAAAAAAGGACAAAACAAGATTGATTATGATTTTTACCTCCTTTATAACTATTTCATAGCTTTTAAAACGAATAAGTTCAATATATATATATATATATATATATATATATATATATATATATATATATATATATATATATATATATATATATATATATATATATATATATAAAACTTATATGTACCTTTTGAACTCGACCCTCCCCCCCTATCACCCCCTCCAGTGTTCTCCCCCCTCATACAAAAAAAAAAGAAAAAAAAAAGAAAACAAGTACAAAGAGAGCATCGACAGATTCCTATTTTTCAGTTTTTTTTTCTGTAGTAAGTACTTTTTTCTCTCTTTTGAAGATTAAACCAATTACATTTTGACTGGTAATTTGTCAATTGCATATTTATTTTACATTTTATATTTTACATTTTTCTATTGATATGATTATATTTTTTTGGTTAGATGCTATTATTGGTATCTGGTTTTAAAAAATCTTTATTTAGCATTTTACAGAGCAATCATTAGAAAAATGGGAACTTTTAGATACGTATCTTCTTTTTAAAAATCGGAAAGTTTGTTTTTTATAGATTGTTCCTTCTGTGTTCATTGCTATTGTAGCAATTAGATCGAAAGGAGTGATCATTACATACATGAAACAATGTATGAAATCATTACCCGTATGTAACTAGGTAATTGAAATCATGCAAATAAATGTTGGGGTCTACGATATTACTTATTAAGAGTTGAATTGGCTAAATTGATTATAGTCATAGCAATACAAAACCCATAATAGTAGAAGATTACTGGCAGGAAAAAATTCAGTCTTTTAGGAATTTCTGTCAAAAACCTCTATTTTATAAAGAAAAGTAATGAAATAAAGAATAGAGATACAGAGATAAAATCGATCAGTGTAATTGTTTGTTGCATTGAATAAGGACCTGCACTTAAGTCTTGACATCCTGCTTGCTGAACTGCTTGTTCTGTCCCCATTGAATGACTATTGTTCCAATAACGGCAATCTGGATAACGACCGTTTGAATAACGACCCTTTAAATAGCAACCCTTCGACCATTCGCATAACGACCATTCAGATAACAACCGTTTAGATAATGGTCATGTGGATAATGACCATTCGGAAAATGACCGTTTGGAAAACGGCCCTTTCGATAACGACCATTTGGACAATAACCTTTGGATAGTGACCATTTGAATAATGACCCTTTGGATAATGACCATTTTCACAATAACCATTTGGATAATGACCATTTAAATAATGACCCTTTAGGTAACGACCAATTGGACAATAGCCCTTTGGATAATGACCATTTGAATAGCGACCATTTGAATAACGACCCTTTGGACAATAACCGTTTGGATAATGACCATATGAATAATTACCCTTTGGATAATGACCATTTGGACAATAACTGTTTGGATAATGACCCTTTGAATAACGACCCTTTGGATAACGACCCTTTGGAAAATAATTGTTTGGACGATAACTGTTTGAATAAGGACCCTCTGGATAATGACCATTAGGATAATAACTATTTGGATAATGACCATTATGATAATAACTATTTGGATAATGACCATTTGATGAAGGACCCTTTCGATAACGACCATTTGGACAATAACCGTTTGGATAATGACCCTTTGAATAACGACCATTACGATTTATTAACTATTTGGATAACGACCCTTCAAATAACGACCCTTTGGATAACGGCCCTTTGGAAAACGATTATTTGGACAATAACCATTTGGATGATGACCTTTTGAATAACGACCCTTTGTATAACGAACTTTTGGATAATGAATATTTGGAAAATAACTGTATGGATAATTACCCTTTGAATAATGACCCTCTGGATAACGACCATTTGGATAATAACTGTTTGGATAATGACCATTTGAATAACGACCCTTTGGATAACGACCAATTGGACAATAACTGTTTTGGATAATGACCATTTGAATAACGACCCTTTGGATAACGACCATTTGGATAATAGCCGTTTGGATAATGACCCCTTGAATAACGACCCTTTGGATAACGACCATTTGGATAACAACCATTAGGATAATAACTATTTTGAAAATGACCATTGGAAAACGACTCTTTGGATAACGACCACTCAGATAACGACTATTTGGATAATGACAGTGTCCTGAAAATACAAGAAACGGCAAATAGCCTTCCCGAGAATTACCCAAGAAACTACTGTACTCCCTCTGCATCTCACAGGTGTATTTATGGAAATGCAATTAAGACCATCATACCCGAGCAGTCACTTCCATTTAAGTGTGAGATAAAGACCCGGGAATTTAGACTCGATCTCATACCGAAAGATAACTAATCCTTGCAATTAATCTTTGCAACCAATCCTTGTACCGAAGCCAAGCGATAAGGAGGAAGTTATAGGAGAATGAATAAGCTGTATCAGTTTGCGTTGAGCTAAGCTTATTATTTGTGGGGGTAGGAATTGCAAATACGTTTATTCGTGCTCCATTTAGCAAAGTAGTTCATTCGGTTTTGCTATTTGCATACATGAAGATTTTGCCTATTCTTTTTTTCAGAACAAAGGAGGAAAGACGAAAATATCACTATTTCATCTAATACTGTAAATGTAAATAGCGATTTATTGCAGCATAGAAGGATTTGGGAAGAATACAATTATTTATTTTATTGTCTGAATGAATGATTGTAGGATGTTTGGTTTAATTGATATGAACGTGGGCTGCGTGTTAGGATGAATATAGCATAGGTAAAATTAGCGATTTATAAAAAAAAAAAAAGCCAAAAGATCTATAATGAAATATTGCTTTGGGGCTATGAAAAAAAATCGAAAAAATTAATTTAGAATTCTGTATAAGATAAATTCCTTATTTCTCCGGTTTTAAAGAGCACTGTATAATATATATATATATATATATATATATATATATATATATATATATATATATATATATATATATATATATATATATATACACATATATTACGCTCAGTGTCATTGCCGGACATATGACTACTCGGTCTCTCCCCGTCCCTTGGGTAAGAGGAGAAGGTGTATTCCAAGGTCTATAGACCTTGGTGTATTCATTGCCTGGTGAGGGGTTACACTCGAAAACCACAATCTCCCACAAAATGCTAAAACTGCCGAGCTGTAGTCATGAAAGGGGGATGGGGTGGGAGGGGTTGAATCTGTGTGTGTTCATATCTATCTAAATGTTTAGCCGTCATTTTTGACGGGTCGCGTACACTACAATGGAAACACTAACTTGAACTTTGTTAGTATCCCAACGCAATAGGAAAAGTAAGCAACAACAAGATCGGAAATATGTTACAGAGTATTGGAATCTTCTTGGTAGAAAATTGCTTGTAACTGATACATGATGACCCACTGATATTTCTTGATGAACTAATAATCTCCGTTCTTCAACAGATCCACCATTCGGTTCCAAGTGTTATTCGCTTGTTCCAGTTTCCCTCTGCATAATACTATTCTTGTTTTTCTGATGAACGTTGTAACCTGGTTGTTGAAATGCGGAATTTCAAAAGACTATGTCTCTCATATATCATCTTAAATTCCCAGCTTTCTGTTTGTCTATGCGCACACTAACACACAAGGATATATATATATATATATATATATATATATATATATATATATATATATATATATATATATATATATATAAATATATATATGCATAAAAATCACAGGAAAACGTGATGCTCAGATGCAGAAGAACCATAGGGAAAATGAAAATACGAAATATACGCTTAAGTCCTGACTAGTTTCGTGATACTTCTTCAGAGGACTGATTTATTAAGAGAGGTTTCTTTACATTTTATAGGGAAAGCAAACGTACGAACATACATATAGAGATTTAAAGAACAATGACACTCCCTTGCCAGCTACCTGGGCTTCCTCAGGTGTTAAGTGGGCGGAGTCCCCAAGCTCATTAGACACCTGCCAAAAAGGGTCATTCCTAGTGGCGGGTAAATTCTTGTTTTTCAGTACAGTTTATTTATATGAAAACACGGTAGCCTTATCTATATAAATACATAAGCAAAACATACACATACATACATATATATATATATACATACATATACACATACATATACATATATACATATATACACACATACATACATACATATATATATATATATATATATATATATATATATATATATATATATATATATATATATATATAGACATACATACACATACATACATATGTACATATACATTTATATACATACAACATTAATATCATAAACATATAATCATGTATATATCAATACTTATATCTAGCATAACACTATATAGTGCCAATATACTTATGCATACTATATAAAATAATTGTACCCTTTAATGAATGGTAGCTTAGGTCTAAATATTAATTTCACAGCGACGTTAATTATTCACAATACATTCAATTCTACATTAAGTGGTTAATGTTTTTATATATAGCTTACAAATCTCTTTACATATAAAGGCGTCGAGTTTATACATTCCATGACCAATATTCAAGTTGTTTTCAAAGGTTTCCTTTATGAAACTGGACTCTATGATGTTTCTTTCCACTAAGTTATTTGAATGAACCAATTTCTTTGCACCTGACCAATTAATGGTGTGATTTTTATCTCTAACGTGAGCAAAGAGTGCATTATTATCTTGAATATACCTGACACTTTTCTTATGTTGTTCAATTCTCTTTTCTAGGGCTTTACCAGTTTGACCAATATAGTATTTTTCACAAGCATTGCATGGAATACGATATACATATCCCTTGGTAATGTCAGGAGAATTCTTTATTAATGCTGTTTTTATTGTATTTTTACTCTTAAATGCTACATTTACATTGAAGTTTTTTAACAGTTGGGGAATTTCTTTAAAAGAATTACAATAAGGTAGTACAAGTAAATTTTGTGTGTTGTAGTTTTTCTGTTATCATTACCGAAAAAAGTCTTTTTGGCTGTTCTTAGGGTATCATCTAACACAATTTCAGGATACTTTAGTTTTTTACCTATTGCTCTAATCTCATTTATTTCGTCATCAATATATTCAGGGCTGCAGACTCAAAATGCTCTTAAAAACATAGAAGTAAATACAGATTTCTTAACTTTGTTGCCTTGGTTTGAGTAATAATGGACATATGCCGAGATAATCGTTGGCTTTCTGTATACAATAAACTTGAGACTATTGTTACATCTATGTATGCGACAGTCCAAAAAAGGTAGAGTACAATTATTCTCCAGTTCCATAGTGAAATTTATTGATGGTACCAAACTATTCAATCTAAGAAAAAAGCTATCTAAATTTTCATTTCCTTGCCACACACATATTATGTCGTCAATATATCGAAACCATTTTACATTATTAGGTATGATGTTATTTAAGATTCTGTTTTCAAAAAATTCCATATATAGATTGCTCAATACTGGGGATAAAGGGTTTCCCATAGCCATACCAAATGTTTGTGCATAAAATCTCCCATTGAATTCAAATTTACAATCTTTTATACATAGTTTAATTAATTCTATTAAAGTGTGTTTGGAGAATGGTAGATTCAATTGTCTATTATCTTAGGTTTCAGATAAAAATTCCAACATGTCATCAATAGGTACTTTAGTGAATAGTGAGACTACGTCAAAACTGACAAGCCTACAGGTACTGTTAATCTGTACTTCATTCAGTTTGTTAATCAAGTCTACATTATTTTTTTATGTTTGAATATGAAATGGTGCCAACTAAAGGATTGAGGATATTCACAAGGTACTTAGATAATTTATATGCTGCTGAACCTACAGAGCTAATTATTGGCCTAGCTGGATAATTTGGCTTATGAGTTTTAATAGTTCCATACATATATGGCAATGTTGGTGATATTGTACAAACCTTTTTTATCAGATCTTCATTCCCTTTTAGTAACTCTTTCGCTTTTTTGTTGTAATTACTATTCACAAACTCAATTGGATTTTTTCTTAATTCCATGCGTGTGTTTTCATCACTCAAGAGGTTTTCCATTTTTTCTATATAATCATTTTTATTCAAGATTACCAGTGCTCCAGATTTATCTGCTTTTGTCAGTTCAATATTTCTATCTTGCTTCAATTCGACAATTGTTCTCTTGAATCTTTTTGGGCAATTTGGAACCACTGGTTTTTTCATATTACTGTATATAATACCCTTAATCATATTTACTTCTTCTACAGAAATATCAGGTAGCTGGTAAGGGAGTGTCATTGTTCATTAAATCTCTATATGTATGTTCGTACGTTTGCTTTCCCTATAAAATGTAAAGAAACCTCTCTCAATAAATCGGTCCTCTGAAGAAGTATCACGAAACTAGTCAGGACTTAAGCGTATATTTCGTATTTTCATTTTCCCTGTGGTTCTTCTGCATAGTCTGTAATTTCATCGTCTTGAATTTTCTATTTTCATGATTGTCTTTATATTAACCACGAAAAGTTTTATTTTAAAAAGGAAAAATAAATATTTAGTATTAATAGGGTTTTAAATAATCTTTATTTTTTTTGTTCGGCTTCGAGAACTATTAGCTGTTGGACGCCAGTCTTATTTTAAATAGACGATAATTGCCCAGTAGATTCCCTCGTAAAGGTTTTTTAAAAAATGTATTTTACAAATTATAGTTGCTTATATGGTTTTATAATAGTATATTTTCAATACGAGTTTTGTGATAGATTTTAGAACATATACGTACAAATATATATATATATATATATATATATATATATATATATATATATATATATATATATATATATATATTTATACATATATATATATATATATATATATATATATATATATATATATATATATATATAATTCAGATTTTTATTATAGTTTTAATTAATTTATTTATCTTTTAACAAACTTTGATATATATTTAATTTAGGTTTAAGCACTGAATTGCCCCTGCTGCCCAGTGCTTAGCTTTTGAGCCTAAATTTCATAAATTCGTTCATTCATTTTAAAGAAAAAAAAATTGCAACATCCATTGAAAATTTTATTCTATTTATTTATATATTAATACATAAAAAGCAAAGCACCACTTATTAAAAAAAAAGTAATTCAAGCTCAAAAGTCATTCTAAAAACAAAGCAAAATAAAATAAACACCATTTTAGAAACAAAAAATCTGACAAACGGTCTTCTTTGTATGATTGTGTTCTCCGAGTCATTTTATAATGGATTCGTTATTTGTATGCACTCTTGCATGACACTTTTTTGTATAAAATTGATCACATTTCCAAATAGTTTTTTTGCCATTTGTTTTCTCTTTCACAAATAGATGACTATTGTCAATGAACTTTTTCTTATTTCATGTGCTTACAACATACTCCAGAGGCATCTTGAAGGGTTTAGTCCGAGTTATTTTCAAATGAAGACAAACTGCTAAAAAAAGGGATAATTTCTCTGATTAATTTATGTTTTAGGAAAAGTCAACAAGCTGGCTGTTTGCGAATAGTTCGATAGTTAGATCCCATCAACAACTATTACAATATTAAATTAGACATTCATGTTTTATTGTTCATTTGTTTTTGGCTTTGAGCAGATTACTTACCTGACTAGGAAATTACAGACGATGTGATATATTGCGATGTATTTATAATGCGGTGAAAATGCATGAGATGTAATTACCATGCGATATAATTACCACGATGAAATTACGGCGATGTAATTACCGAACACCATATATATATATATATATATATATATATATATATATATATATATATATATATATATATATATATATATATATATATATATATATGTAGGTAGGTAGGTAGTAGGTTGGCCAGGGCACCAGCTGCCCGTTGAGATACTACCACTAGAGAGGTATTGGATCCTTTAACTGGCCAGACAGTAATGCATTGGATCCCTCTCTCTGGTTACGGCATACTATTTCTTTGCCTACACTTACGCAGAATAATCTGGCCTATTCTTTACATATTATCGCCTTTCCTCATACACCTGACAACAATGAGATACTGAACACTTTTTCACCCAAGGGGTTAATTACTGTACTGCAATTGTCCAGTTTACTTTCCTCTTGGTAAGGGTAGAATAGACTCTTTAGTTATGGTTAGCAGCTCTTCTAGAAGGACACTCCAAAATTAAATCATTGTTCTCTAGTCTTGGGTAGTGCCATAGCCTCTGTACCATGGTCTTCCACTGTCTTGGGTTACAGTTCTCTTGCTTGAGGGTACACTCGGGCACACTATCCTATCTTATTATTTTTTTTTCTTCCTCTTGTTTTTTTGAAGTGGTGTGTTGGACAGGCTTAATAGAAGTGCCATTGATGCCCGGTGGTTTATCAAGAGGTTGTCTTTTCCTTTTCTGATTTTTTTCTTCTCAAAACCATCCTTACTGTCCTCCCTTCAGTTGAAGTGGCTATCCTGGAGGGTACTTAGCCTTGCATGGTGTATCGGCTCCTCCATGTTGACCAGTTTTTCCGACTTTTTACTATAGTCTATGGGTTTCATTAATCACTTTATTTATAATTCTGTACATATTGTTTTTGTTATGATTCTTGTTAATCTAGTTTTTAAGTATGATGTCTCTTTTTTATTTCTATTAATTCTTATGCTGTGTAGAGACATTGAGCGAAATCCGGGACCAGTACATCCTAGATTTCGTCAATGTCGTCTTCTGTATTGTACTATTCATGGTCTCCATGCAAATATTCAAGACCTTACAGTTGCGTCCAGACAGTATGATATTCTTTTGTGCTCAGAAACTCTGGTTTCTAATATGATGCACTCATCTGAGCTCATTATAACTGGTTTTAAGGAGCCAATAACGTTGAAACGTGATGCCATCCCTAGGGCCAGGGGAATGGCTGTGTATATTAGGACTGAGTACCCTGCTTCTCATAAGTCCTGCTATCAATGTGGATGTCATGAGATTCAGGTAATAAAAGTTTGTGGCAGGCATAACAAATTTTATTTGTGTTCGATCTACCGGAATCCAGGCATGGATGATTCTATCTTCGATTGTCTTCTTACCATTATGGCTAAGATACAAGAAGATGATAGAAAGGCTTCTTTTGTCTTTGTTGGTGATTTTAATGCTCACCATAGGGAGTGGTCAAGTTCTATCTCTCCTACCAATCGCCATGGCTTAAGAGCTTTAGACTTTGCCTCTGAATCAGGCTGTGAGCAAATCATAAATGAAGCTACCCACAGGTCTGGTAATTGCTTGGACCTCGTATACACTGACTCCCCTGGCGTTATAACTTGTAAGGTTGGTTCCCCAATCGAGACATCTGATCATGCCTTGATTTCATTAGTAGCGAAGATTGAGCAGCCTGTCCCTGATATATCATATTCTTGTAAAATTTATATGAAATCCCAAGCACACTGGAATGGGATTTTGCATGATCTTTTGTGCTTAAATTGGTCACAGTTATATAGTAGTGTAGATCCTGTTGTCCCTTTGAATGAGAATATAGTCAACATAATTGATAGGCGTATCCCTTCTTGTGTGCTAAGGTACCGAGTGAAGGACAAACCGTGGTTCAATGATGATTGTAGACGTGCTTATTTGGAGAAGCAGGAGGCCTATCATCTTTGGAAGGGTAACAGATCAGATTTGACCTGGAATAACTATACTCAGCTTCGAGCTTTTGTTCAGAGAGTTTATACCTCAACTGAAAAGGAGTACAATCTAACCATAAAAGAAACCCTTTCTGGTACAACTCAGGAACATAAATGGTGGTCTACCCTTAAATCTGCCCACTTTGGTGTAGATGCAACAGTTCCTCCTTTACTTAAACCAGATGGCTCAGTCACTCAATATCCAAAGGAAAAGGCAACCCGTTTGGCTGATGTTTTTGACAGTATACAGAGTAATGGAAAACTTGAACTTCCCCATTCATGTTTTCCTGAGGCTAAACTAACTAGTTTAGCTTTTAGATCTCGTGAAATTAAAGCTCTGTTGATGGACCTTGATGCTTATGGAGGTGTAGACCCAAATGGTATTTTTCCATTGTTTTTCATAAAGACAGCAGATTTCTTAGCTCCAAAGTTATCTGTTATTTTGCGAAAGTTAGCAAGAAGAGGAGCTTTTAGCACTTGTTGGAGGATTGTTAATGTTACTCCTCTATGTGAATGTGTTTGTGGTATCTCAAGTCCCACTGATTACCGCCCAATTTCCATAACTCCCACATTATCTAAAGTTTTTGAGCGTCTTCTGGCAAAACGTCTTAATAGGTTTGCTGAAGGTAATCATCTATTCCCTAGTTTGCAATTTGGTTTTCGTAAAGGCCTTGGAGCATATGATGCCCTTCTTACAATCTCCAATGCTGTACAGAAATCCCTTGATTGTGGTCAGGAAGTTCGTATGATTGGCCTTGATTTTAGTGCTGCCTTTGACGGTGTTAATCACGAGGCCCTTGTTTTCAAACTCAAACAGTTGGGAGTGGGTGGGTCGTTTCTTAGCATGATTATTGATTTTTTAAGTAATAGATCTCAAAGCGTTTTTGTTGATGGGCACCATAGTGAGTATAGGAATGTGATATCCGGTGTTCCACAGGGTAGTGTTCTTGGCCTATTACTTTTCATACTATCTACACATGACATGTGGTTTGGCCTAGAAAACAAGCTTGTTGCATATGCAGATGATGCTACTCTCTTTGCATCAATTCCATCCCCTGAATGTAGATCTGGGGTTGGTGAATCCCTTAATAGAGATTTAGCTAAAATTAGTGCATGATGCAAATTATGGGGTATGAAGTTGAATCCTAACAAAACTCAAAGTGTGATTGTAAGTAGGTCAAGGACGGTGACTCCTCAACATCCGGATCTCAATATTGATAATGTTTCTTTGAATTTGTATGACTTTTAAAATTTTAGGTGTGATTCTCGATAGCAAATTTACTTTTGAGAAACACATTAGGTCTGTGTCTTCTTCAATTGCACAAAAAATTGGCTTACTGAGAAAGTCTTTTAAGATTTTCGGTGATCAATCTATTCTGAAGAAGTGTTTTAATTCTTTCATTCTACCTTGTTTTGAGTATTGTTCTCCTGGCTGGTCTTCAGCTGCTGATTCTCATCTTAATTTGTTGGACAGAAACTTACGGTCTATTAGATTTCTTATTCCTGATCTAGATATTAATCTTTGGCACCGTCGTTCAATTAGTTCATTATGCATGTTGCATAAGATTTTTCATAACTCTGTCCATCCTTTACATTTAGATCTCCCTGAATGATTCTATCCTGTTCGTAATACTAGGCAGACAGTTAATTCTAATAGCCAGGCCTTCTCCATCATGAGGCTCAATACTACACAGTATTCTAGAAGTTTTATTCCAGCTGTTACTAAGTTGTGGAATGATCTTCCTAATCGGGTTGTTGAATCAGTAGAACTTCAAAAGTTCAAAGTTGGAGCAAATGTTTTTATGTTGACCAGGCTGACATGAGTCTTTTTATAGTTTATATATGACATATATGTTTTTGACGTTGTTAATTGTTTATATAGGACATATCTGTTTTGACGTTGCTACTGTTTTAGAATGATTTATTGTTAACTTTTTCTCATCATTTATTTATTTCCTTATTTTCTTTCATCACTGTGCTATTTTTCCCTATTGGAGCCCTTGGGCTTATAGCATCTTGCTTTTCCAACTAGGGTTGTAGCTTGGCTAATAATAATAATAATAATAATAATAATAATAATATATATACAGTATATATATATATATATATATATATATATATATATATATATATATATATATATATATATATATATATATATATATATATATACGTTCAATTCCAGTGATAGTGCCGTCAGTACACTTTAGGGATTACTTAACAATCTTCTCAACGGTTTTGGGGTTAGTTTTCTGTCCAACTACTCTTCCAGATGTCTTGCTGTCCAATCTCTCAACTTTTACTTCACGATGTAAGAGAAGGGTCTCCTCCTCTCCTATAACCCACACACTAAGAAGTTGCACTTCGGTGACGAATGTCTTCCCTGTCCTTCAACTTCACAAACCCATTTGAATCCAAATCACCAGACACCCAAAGCATCGAATGACGACGGGAGGAAAAAAAAGGGAGGAAGGAAATGCGCCAAAATTCCAGGCCACATTCAGGGAGAGAAAGTAGTAGCAGCAGCAACAGCAGCAGTAGCAACGGCAGCTGCAGCAGAGGTATAATAACTGCGTACACGAGAAGGAGATTTACGCTAAAGACGGGACTGTGTATAATCTTCATTACCTTGGATCGATGAAATTCTTGTCCGCATGCAGCGAGGTGGCAACTTGCATTATGCACATTATAGGATGAGGTCATTTGAGCGTGAGATTGGATTCCTTATGTTAATGGTCTCCGATGATGATGTTTTTAAGTGGGATTATTCTTTACCAGATGAGGTTTATGGTTCGGATTTTTTATTCTTGTTTTATGCCATAGGCCTATTATGCGTTTTTTGCATTTCGTATGGAAATCTGGGTAATAACGCTCATTTGAATTTCTTATGAAAGACAGCCTAAGATCAGTGGTTACTGAATACGGATATTAAATTGTATCATCAGTCAAGCATTAAATTAATAAAGTAATTACATAAGAATAAATCTCATAACGGAGAGAAGAGAATAGTTACCGATTGGGAAATTCAGTCTTTGAAGTAAAGTCCCATAAAAATTATAAGTTTATTCCTCTTTGAAAGAAGCAATCACACTCAAATTAAGCCATTAAAAAGTTGCATATGAGAAGCGGAAGAAGCATTCACGTTTGGCGACAACTTTTTAGCTGATGCAGCTGAGCTGTATTGGCACCCCCGACACACACATACAAACACACACACACACACACACACACACTATAT
>NC_090736.1:58819642-58822142 GCF_036898095.1 Palaemon carinicauda | reverse complement strand
CAACCTGTTTAAAGTTTTGAAAATCTTCTTTGATCACATCTTTATCTATTGAAATCAAGTATTGTATTCTAAAGTAAGTTTCTTTGCATATACCCATGGATCGTCTACCATCCCGTTCCTATCTCTCCACATATTTTTGAAAAACTTCCTTTGTTTATCTCTTACAATAGCTTTTAGTGCTGGCATTCCTACTTCCAAATAACACAGCATTACATGTTGAATTCCGAACACCTAATGGTTGTAACAATAGGTTTCAGATCTCCACTAATCTAGGACTCACACCCGTAAAGAATTGTTGACATTAAAGCCGCATTAAAAAGTTTCTTCTTTACATAATATGGGACATCGTTGTTTTTATTTACAAAAGATATGAATTTTAAGATGTGGCACATTTTTGCTTGCGCATGAGCAGCAATGGCAGACGATACCAACCCATCACTTGTAAAAACACTTCCCAAATAAATATATCGATCGCACCATGACACCGTCAAATCATCCACTCTTATTGCTTCACGTTCAATCATTCCTACATTGATAGCAAAAAAATTGGTTTTATTCATATTTATTTTCATACCATTATTTTGACAAAACTGATCAAGAAGTCCCAATTTATTTATCATTCCATTCCTAGACGTAGATAATATGACGGTGTCCTCCATTAATACAAGAACATGTACCCACACCAGGAACCCATGAAGACCACAGTTATCTTTAATCAACTTAATCAGATCATTAGCATATAATAAAAAGAGGATACATGAAGTAGGGGATCCCTGACGCACTCCCACCGTAGCTGTAATAACAGCAGTTCCTATAATGCTACGTGTGGCATGATACATCGCTACTAAAGCAGCAATCATCACTGCCCCACAACCCAACCATTCAAGCTTACAAAATAACGTATTTCTTGTCACAGTCATAAGCTTAGGAAAAGTCTACAAAGGTAACAAATAGAGGTAATTTTTTCCTTTTAGCCAAAATCAAGTAATAATCTTAACGTTACTACATGTTCAATACATCCCCTTTTAGTTTGTCCACCAGCCTGTTCTGATAAGGAGAAAACCATTGCATTATACGGTTACATAAGACCATGTCATATAACTTTGAAATCACGTTAATTACATTAATTCCACGATAATTAACAGGAAGCATACGATCACCTGGTTTGAAAATTGTAACTAGCCTATCCAATTGCCAAGGAAAGAGATAACGAGCTGAAGAGAAAATGACATTAAACAAAGTCAACATCATTATCCACTGAACTGGTAATACCTTGAAAAGCCCTGGACATAATCCATTGGGTCTTCCAGATTTGTTGGACTTTAGTTTGTGTATTTGAGTTTGCACTTTGTTCTCTAGGATCTCATTATCTAAAATATAGATTGTAACGTTATAATTATTCAGATTCATTCAGTTTTCTGTTGGTCTCGTAGGGTTAAAAAGTTCTTCATAAAATTCCCTGAATTGTTCATCATTAGGGCGAATACAGCTATCGTTCGTTTCCTGATATTGACCTTGCCAATGTATGGCTTGCCAAACCCGAGCATCATCATTATCGTTCAACAACCTATTCCATCTTTCTAATGATTGATTGATAACATTTTTTGATGGACCAATATACCTGACACGACTGATTTGACTATACTCATACAAAGGATTTGACACTGAATCAACATATTCATCAATATTATCATGGTTAAGAATAGGTAAATCTCGCCTTAGAAGATGATTACGAAAACTCTCTACACTTATTTGATAAAATTTTATAGGTCTCCTAATAAATGTATTATTAGATATATTAGTATACATAGTGGCATGATCTCTTAGATATTTAGGACGTGAATACAAGGAATACACATCATTTATTGAAGGGTTTAAAGTCAACGAAATCGGGGCATGATCTGAAGGTAAAGAAATATCTTGCCATACATTAAAATTACTTAAATGTTTAATCTAACTTGGTGATGATATATATATGTCCAATTCCGATTTCCATTCATATCCACTTCTATACATCAGTATGTTCCTAAAATGCTGATCCCCACTCTTGAGGTTGTTTATTATTATCAACTTCAAATTAACACATACCGCAGAAATAGCATATGCATTATCCTTGGGAACTACAACTGGATCATACGTACAACCATCCACAACAAGATCATCAATACAAGAAATCACCAAAACGTGTGTTCATGTTATCAAGTATCACAAATTTCGTACTAAAACCTGCAGTCTTGACATTTTCCTGTATTGTGCTATTAAGTGCTGGGCTAAAATACTGTGAATCTGGTGGAGAAATATATATGAATCCAAACATAATGTCCGGTAAACAGACAGGCGTACCCACACCTGACATTCAATACTCGTGTCGACACTAATCACCCCAATTTGCAATGAGCGCCTTATCAGTAGAGCTGTGCCACCTCTGTGTACCGCCACTAACGGTACTCTTGTAAGATACATATCCAGGCAATGAGATGGGCAGATCAGTTTTTATTTC
>NC_090736.1:58809642-58814642 GCF_036898095.1 Palaemon carinicauda | reverse complement strand
GTTGTATACAAACGAAAACACAAATGTATGAAAATGAGAATATGAATCAGTCACAGAAGTATTAAGATGACAATACGAATCAGTCACGATGTATTAAAACAAAAACACAAATCAGTCTCAGTTGTAATAAAACAAGAATAAAAATCAGTCACAGAAGTAATAAGATGAGAATATCGTTCAGTCTCAAAAGTAATAAGATGAGAATATCGTTCAGTCACAGAAGTAATAAAACGAGAACCAAAATCAGCCGTATGTATAAAAAAGAGAACAGGAATCAGTCACAGATGTATTAAATGAGAACAGTAATCAGTCACAGATTTATTGAAGCGAGAACTGGAATTGGTCACAGACGTATTTAACCAAGAACATGAATCAGTCACAGATGTATTGAAACAAGAACCCATATCAGTCACATGTATTAAAACATGAACTGGAATCAGTCATAGATGTAATAAAACGAGAACAGGAATCAGTCTCAGATGTATTAAAACAAGGACAGGAATCAGTCACAGATGTATGAAAACAAGAACAGGAATCAGTCACAGATGTATTAAAACAAGTACAGGAATCAGTCACAGATGTATTAGAATGAGAGCATGAATCAGTCAAAGATGCGTTAAAACGAGAACAGGAACTAGTCACAGATATTTTAAAACGAGAACTGGAATCAGTCACAGGTGTAATAAAACTAGAACAGGAATCAATCACAGTTGTATGAAAATGCGAACAGGAAGAAGTCACAGATTTATTAAAACGAGAGCCCAAATCAGTCAAAGATGTATTAAAACAAGAACAAATATCAGTCAAAGATGTATTAAAACAAGACCAAATATCAGTCACAGATGTAATAAAAGAACAGAAATCACTCACAGATATATTAAAGCTAGAACAGGAATTAGACACAGATGTATTAAGCCGAGAATATGAGTCAGTCAAAGATGTATTAAAACGAGGACCCTTTATCAGTCACAGATATATTAAAATGAGAACAAGTATTAATCACAGATTTATTAAAACTATAACTGGAATCAGTCACAGATTTATTAAAACTATAACAGGAATCAGTCATAGATTTATTAAAAAAGAGACCAAAATCAGTCACATATGTATTAAAACAAGACCAGGAATCGGTTACAGATGTATTAAAATGAGAACATGAATTAATCACAGAAATATTAAAACGAGAACATGAATCGGTCACAGATGTATTAAACCGAGAATATGAATCGGTCAAAGATGTATTAAAACGAGAACCCGAATCAGTCACAGATGTATTGAAACGAGAGAACAGGAATCTGTCACAAATGTATTAAAACAAGAACAGGAATCTGTCAGAGATGTATTAAAATGAGAATAGGAATCGGTCACATGTGTATTAAAACGAGAACAGCAACTAGTCACGCAAGTTAAACCGAGAAAATGAACAATTCACAGATGTATGGAAACGAGAACAGAAATTAGTCGCAGATTTATTAAAATAAGAACAGGAATCAGTCACAGATATATTAAATCGAGAACAGGAATCAGTTACAGATGTATTAAAACGGAAACATGAATCAGTCACATGTATTAATACGAGAACAGTAACTAGTCACAGATGTATTTATACGAGAACCCGAATCAGTCATAGATGTATTAGAATGGCAACAGGAATTGGTGTCAGATGTATTAATTAAAGCGAGAACAGGAATTATTCACAGATGTATTAAAGCGAGAATAGGAATTAGTCACAGATGTATTAAAACGAGAACAGGAATTAGTTACAGATGTATTAAAACGAGAACAGGAATTAGTCACATATGTATTGAAATGAGAACAGGAATTAGTCACAGATGTATTGAAATGAGAACAGGAATCAATCAATGATGTATTAAAACTAAAACCGGAATCAGTTACTCCTGTATTAAAACGAAAACAGGAATCAGTCACTGATGTATTAAAGCGAGAACATGAATCAGTCACAGATGTATTAAACCGAGAACAGGAGTCAGTCAAAGATGTATTAAAACGAGAACACGGTTGAAGTAAATATGATAAAAACTATTATCCTTAACGGAGGAAAACGTCGCGGATATAAAAGCACTGTTCCTTTTCTCGAAAAAGGCCTCATTAAGGAATTTAAGGGTATTGAAGGGTTGAGTATCATTCATTTCAGATATATGGAAGGGGTCTGAATAAAAGGCACCCATTAATCTCCTGGAATGAGATGGACGGCGGCTGAGAGTCCCCATTGACACTAGATTCACATGAAAGACACGTCTTGGATGGCGGACAAATATTTGTAGTACGTGGGCAAACGGTCGACCGCGGCAAACATCGCCTGAATGGCTGCTTCACAGAGTGAGGGAATTGCAATGTGTGTTCGTTTGTTCACTTTAAGAAAGAATTAAGGGTTCATTCATGTATGGGCGTAATGCTCTTCAGTGTAAAGCTACTTACCATTTATTCCAGTTTATTCTTAACACAATCATATCGAATAATAAATTCTTAGTAACGCTAATAAATGGAGGGCCAATTAAAATGTTTTCGTAAAGGCTTTCTTACCATATCTCTTGTACACACTAACTCCAGATACACACATTATACATATATATATATATATATATATATATATATATATATATATATATATATATATATATATGTATATATATATATATATATATATATATATATATATATATATATATATATATATATATATATATATATATATATGCAGAAGAACCACAGGGAAAATGAAAATACAGAATATACACTTGAGTCCTGACTAGTTTCGTGATACTTCCTCAGAGGACTGATTTTATTGAGAGAGGTTTCTTACATTTTATAGGGAAAGCAAAAGTACGAACATACATATAGAGATTTAGAGAACAATGACACTCCCTTACCCGCTACCTGGGTTTGACTCAGGTGTGCGTAGGAGGAGTCCGAAAGCTCGTTAGACACCTGCTAAAAAGGGTCATTTCTAGTGGCGGGTATATTCTTGTTTTCTTCTTATTTTACTTTCATTACAGTTATTTATATGTCAATGCGGTAGCCTTATCTATATAAATACATAAGCAAAACATACATAAAAATACAAATATATATACATATATATATATATATATATATATATACATACATATACACATACATATACATATATATATATACATATATACATATATATATACATATATATATATATATATATATATACACATACACACATATACATATACATACATACACACACATACATATACATATACATACACATACACATATACATATATATACATACATACAGATACAAATACATATACATATACATAAATACTTACACATACACATACATATACATACACATACACATATACATATATATACACACACATATATACATGTATACATATATACACATACATACCTATGCATATATACATTCATATGTATACAACATTAATATCATAAACATATAATCATGTATATATCAATACTTATATCTAGCATAACACTATATAGTGCCAATATACTTATGCATACTCTATAAAATAATTGTTTCCTTTAATGAATGGTAGCTTAGGTCTAAATATTAATTTCACACCGACGTTAATTATTCACAATACATTCAATTCTACATTAAGTGGTTAATGTTTTTTTATATAGTTTACAAATCTCTTTACATATAAAGGCGTCGAGTTTATACATTCCATGACCAATATTCAAGTTGTTTTCAAAGGTTTCTTTTATGAAACTGGACTCTATGATGTTTCTTTCTACTAAGTTATTTGAATAAACCAATTTCTTTGCACCTGACCAATTAATAGGGTGATTTTTATCTCTAACGTGGGCAAAGAGTGCATTATTATCTTGAGCATACCTGACACTTTTCTTATGTTGTTCAATTCTCTTTTCTAGGGCTTTACCAGTTTGACCAATATAGTATTTTTCACAAGCATTGCATGGAATACGATATACACATCCCTTGGTAATGTCAGGAGAATTCTTTATTAAGGCTGTTTTTATTGTATTTTTACTCCTAAATGCTACATTTACATTGAAGTTTTTTAACAGTTGGGGAATTTCTTTAAATGAATCACAATAAGGTAGTACAAGTAAATTTTGTGTGTTATAGTTTTTTCTGTTATCATTACCGAAAAAAGTCTTTTTTGCTGTTCTTAGGGCATCATCTAATACAATTTCAGGATACTTTAGTTTTTTACCTATTGCTCTAATACCATTTATTTCGTCATCAATATATTCAGGGCTGCAGACTCGGAATGCTCTTAAAAACATAGAAGTAAATACAGATTTCTTAACTTTGTTGCCTTGGTTTGAGTAATAATGGACATATGCCGAGATATTCGTTGGCTTTCTGTATACACTGAACTTGAGACTATTATTACATCTATGTATGCGACAATCCAAAAAAGGTAGGGTACAATTATTCTCCTGCTCCATAGTGAAATTTATTGATGGTACCAAACTATTCAATCTAAGAAGAAAGTTATCTAAATTTTCATTTCCTGGCCACACACATATTATGTCGTCAATATATCGAAACCATTTTAGGTATGATGTTATTTACGATTCTGCTTTCAAAAAATTCCATATATAGATTGCTCAATACTGGGGATAAAGGGTTTCCCATAGCCATACCAAAAGTTTGTGCATAAAATCTCCCATTGAATTCAAATTTACAATCTTTTATACATAATTTAATTAATTCTATTAAAGTGTGTATGGAGAATGGTAGATTCAATTGTCTATTATCTAATGTTTCAGATAAAAATTCCAACATGTCATCAATAGGTACTTTTGTGAATAGTGAGACTACATCAAAACTGACAAGCCTACAGGTACTGTTGATCTGTACTTCATTCAGTTTGTTAATCAAGTCTACATTCTTTTTTATATTTGAATATGAGATGGTGCCAACTAAAGGATTGAGGATATTCACAAGGTACTTAGATAATTTATATGCTGCTGAACCTACAGAGCTAATTATTGGC
>NC_090736.1:58792142-58804642 GCF_036898095.1 Palaemon carinicauda | reverse complement strand
ACATTCCGGCTCATATATTTTATTACATGCCGAAAAAAATTATTTTTAAAATGGTTTTTAAATGTTTTTTTTTTAAATGCAAATGTTCTATAGTCTCCTCAATTACATATTACTATTTTACTAACTGCTTTTCATACACAAAATTTTTCCAAGACAATTTTACTCCTTTGAGCGAAAGAAGGGCTTTCAAACGGCTTTAAATTGAATTAAATAAGGAGTTTTGTCTGGACATGGCAAAACGTTCTGTTTGAGCTGCAGACTATTGTACTTTAACCTACGCCAAACAAAGATGTTAGCGGCGATAAACA
Source organism: Palaemon carinicauda (assembly GCF_036898095.1). NCBI lineage: Eukaryota > Metazoa > Arthropoda > Malacostraca > Decapoda > Palaemonidae > Palaemon > Palaemon carinicauda. Next base: position 58,804,334 of record NC_090736.1, on the reverse strand, counting down.
TCATCACCGTCACAACTGCAGTATGGGGTGAAGAAATTCTTTATAAGTCGGTGACGGGTGGTCCATCTCGGTCAATTTCATCAACCGCTTGGCTACCTGTTTGTTGTATGGGAGAGGTAAAGATGGAACCATTGTTGACCACGTGAAGTTCGCGAAGTAGGCTCGTTCTCTGATGATGGTCTTGATACATTTCACCATGGAATTAGGGGATGTCCCGATACAACCATCTGCTGCAACGAAGATTTGGGAATAGGACGTGGATCCGTCCGGGCATGATACATTGAAGCCGGCCTTGTCGTATCGTATCCACGAGCAGTTGTTCAGTCTGCAATTGAACTTATTATTATCAAAGGGATAAAGCTTATCCAGACAATTTTCACTTGTATGGGAGAGAGCACCGTCTAGCACTATACCTAACTCGCATGAATCCATTAAGTTTTTATGGAATTCAAATGAGTCAGCTGTACATATTTTTCTATCTATTGCGTCTGAACAGTGAGTTAATTGATTTAAGTCTTTAATGACCGTATATGTTTCCTTGTCTGGGGAAATCAATACGTGTCCTGTCAAACTGGATATTACTGGATTTGAGTGATTCGTCATGAAAGTTGGAAATGGTGATATCCCGTAAGATAGCCAGGCATCAGAAGAATCAAAGGGAATTTTAATCATAATCCTGTTATTTTCAACGCTTACTGTAATTAGGCTGTAATAAAATTCTAACCTACGTGCGTCTAACAAAGGAATATAGCGTAGTTTCTCCCGTCCGTTCTCCACAATTAACTTTTAAGTATTTTATTGGCAACAAATGGGGTGACAGTACACCTTTAGTCGCTAACGTGATAGCTTCCACATAATCTTTTGATTTCTCAATGAAATGTGCAATTCTGTTATGTATGTGATCTATTTTTGAATCATAATACGTTAACGTTGCCAAAAAATCCTGTACTTCCATAATCTGATTGATATTACTTGAATGTTCATTTACTAAACTCATAATTTGATTGATTGAAGCTAACTGATTCCTTAGTTCTGACATAATCAATTCATCTTCATGAGTCAAGAACTCAATTTTCTTATTTTGATTACTAATCTTAAGACGATTGGAAATTCCTAAACCTAAACTTGCAATAGAACAAAAGATGTTTAGTGCAGCAAAAATAAACGGGTTACGTTTCTCAATATTATTGTGTCCTACAGTCCACATCAAAAGGTCACGAGCCAAAGATTCTGCCTCGTAAGTTTTTTTTTGCAAGTCATCAGATAGAATCTCTGCAACTTTTAGTGTCGATCCAAGCGAACTCTCTGTATTCAAAGGAAAATGTCTTCGATGCACTTCATCTAATGAGACAGCAAACCTTGAAATGGCGCTTTTTAAGCTAGTAACGTCATTCTCTGGGAGAAAAATTGCTTGCATTCGCACTTCAACAATTACGTTACTTGATGTAATAAAAACGTCTTCTTGTCTTTCAACTATGGTGCCATATTTAAAATCTATACTTTTAGTTTTAGAGCTCATCCCACACGAGAAAAATGTCTGAGCGGACAATATCACTCCCAACAACAAAAAATTCATCTTGGAAACCTGTAACGAGAAAAATATATGTAATTACTCCTGTATTAAGAAGAAAACTTTTAACATACAAATAAAAATCTCTCCCTCACTTCTTTCTCTCTTATTTTAATTTCTTATGTGAGCCAATGGTATGATTCTCTCATCAGTGGGCTGGGATACGTTTTGAACTCTAAACCTATTGGCCGTTAATGTTTCCAAAATGTTAAATGGGCCTTCAAACTTAGGTGTTAGTTTATAATTGAGTCCTTTACGTACATTTACCTGTATGTATACATTATTACCCACGGTATATGTTTTAGTTGGCTTCGCTATTTTATCATGATTCCTTTTCATTATGATTTGTGATTCTTCTAAATTCTTTCGAAGGATATCAAAATGACTTTTGCTTGCATTTATACATTCTTTTAAAGGATTTGATAGATTAGTTGTAGGCGTTAATACATGGAAAGCATTCAAACTGGAGTACCATACAATGCTTCGTGCGGTGACATTTCAATTGATATATGATATGAATGATTCAGAGTACTCAGTACCGCAACTATTGCAATATCCCAGTTGGGGTCTGATCCCCCTAGTGTTACTCTTAATATATTTAAAACCTTCCTATTTGCTCTTTCCACTAGCCCATTAGACTCTGGGTGATATATCATGGTATTTATTTTCTTTATGCTAAGGAATTCACACAATGAGGTAAGAAAGTGATTATTAAATTCTTCACCCGAGTCTGAGATTATCATGTGTGGAATTCCAGGTTTACAAATATAACACTCGTAAAACTTCCTAGCGCATTCAATTGCAGTTTTAGTTTTAAGTGCTATTAGTTCTGTATATAGAGTTAAAGCATCTACAATTACTAAGAGGTGCTTATTTCCTCTGTTTGACTCTTAAAATCCTGTTAACAAATCTAAATGTATTCTTTCAAATGGTTGATTGGGCACGGGATAAGCCCCTAGGCTGACAGGTGTTTTCGTATTCCCTTTGTTTTCCTGACATGTGCGACAATTAGCTATGTGTTTTTTTTAAATCTGTAAGCATCGTATGCCAATAAAACAATGATTTGGCTTTCTGTGACATTAATGAGAACCCCGGGTGTCCATGCAATGGATTTGCATGCAACCAATTCAGGACAGTGGAAATAAGTGAGATTGGTACCACTACCTGGTCGTTAGTTACATGTGGTGTATTGCAGGTTTTCCTTGTCACGGTCCTACACAGAATAGTGTCTTTGATTATATAATTCTGCTGCTTATACTTTATATATCCCTTTTCCTTATGATTGCCTTTCAAAGCATTTATAATTTTTTCAAATTTCTGATCTTTTCTTTGCTCAGTCTGTAATAATTCAGCACTCTAGCCCAAATCTTCTTGTTCAGATATCGTTTTAACAATAGGCATGGATGTTGATATATCTATTAATTCAGCTAAAGGCTCCGTACAAGATGACACGGGGTTGCGTGATAATGCATCAGCAATGATATTTGCTTTCCCAGGTAAATACCCGATTCTCGTGCCAAAGTCTTGAATGATCAAATGCCACCGAGTTCGTTTGGGGCTGTGGTTGAAGCCTTTAAAGAATTCTGTTAGTGGTTTATGATAAGTAATAACCTAACGGGATAACCGTATATTATGAACTTAAAATGCACTAGTGAATTAACAATAGCTAGCCCTTCCTTGTCTATTACTGCATACTTACTTTCGGAAGTTCTCAGTTTTCGAGAATAAAAAGCTATCGGGAAAAATTGTTTATCATATTGCTGAAGCAATACCCCACATACTCCTGAGTCTGAGGCGTCTGTTGCAATGAAGAATTCCTTACCGAAGTCAGGAAATTTTAAGATAGGAGAACTACACAGTTCATCTTTCAAGGTATTAAACGCCTGTTGATGCTGCTCAGCCCATATGAAATCTATGCCCTTCTTCGTAAGATCAGTTAAGGAAGCGGCTATTATTAAATAATTGCGTATAAAATGCCTGTAATATCCACTACAACCCACAAATTGCTGTATTCCCTTGACATTAGTAGGTATGGGAAGTTACGGATAGCCGACACCTTATCATGGACTACTTTAAGACCTTGGCTTGACACCATAAAACCCAAATATATCAATTCTGTTTTGAAAAATTCACACTTACTAATCTTTACCCTTAAGTTATGTTGTCTTAGTCTCTGTGGTACTAGTTCTAATTTACGTAGATGTTCTTCTAAGGTGTTGGAAAAGATTACAAGGTCGTCCATATAGGCATGCAATATATCCCCTAGCAAGTCTCCAAACACTATGTTAATCATTCTTGTAAATGTTATGGGAACACAACGTAAACCAAAAGGCATCCGTAAAAATTCATAATGTCCCCTGACTGTGCTGAAGGCTGTGTATGGGATACTATCTTCTTCTAATGATATCTGGTGAAAGCCTTTAAGTAAGTCCAACCTGGTAAAATATTTATTCTGACCTAACAAAGACAAAATATCGTCAGTACATGGCACTGGAAATCGATCAGGGATCGTCTCCTCGTTTAGGCGACGGAAGTCTACGCAGATACGCCATGTTCGATCTTTTTTCGGTTCAACTATTAACGGAAAATTATAAGGGCTGTTCGATTTCCTAATGACTTCTTCTTCTAGCATTTTACCTACTTCATCATTTATTTCATTCTGGAATTTCATAGGGAGTCTGTACGAGGGTACATAGATAATTTTCTGCTTGTCCTTTAACCTTATTTGATGCTCGATCACATGTTTTTCCTAAGGATCCATCCGTAGTGGAAAAAACATCATGATATTCAGTTAAAAGTCCAAAAATTTTCTGCTGAATTTCTTCGTCTTGAATGTCTTTATTGATTTTATTTTTAATAGATTGCAAAAGGGATTCATCCGCAACTGATTGAGCGTGATTGATTTCAGCAACGGTAAGAATACGATGTTTATAAACTTCTACATCCAAGATATGTTGATTTTTGTGAATTACTAAAGTGGTATTTAAATGATTACAGACTTCAATATTACATTGTTGATGTGAGCCTACTGTATAAATAGCTTGTGTGACAGACAATCCGTTAGTTTTCAAAGTGTCGGAAAGGATTAATATTTCAGATCCCGGTGATGTTTTCTTTACTTGCACTATTAAATTCGAAGGTACGTTTGGCTCGATAGATTGCATGTAAGAAGATATTACGGGTGTACCAACCGTGTGGCACACAATTGTACATAATTATGTTGTATATATTATGCTTGTATCTGCGCTCTTCCCTCGCACTAAAAAGAACCTGAATGATCATGTCTCCGTTTTGCTCTGTAACATTGTCTGTCTCTCGAACGGGTCATGTCCTGTTGCCTTGAGGTTTTGTATATAAAGAAGAGTGTTCCTTAATAAAACTCAGTTGATTGCATCCTGCCTTTGAGTTAACAACTCCTCTCTCGGCCCGTCACATTGGTGACCCCGGAAGTCGACTCGCTCCCACTGCCTTCCACCCCCACCTCCCTCGCCCCTCCATCGTTGGTACTATGACGGAGACAGACTCTACTCCAGCAGTTGGCGCCGCCCCATTGAAACTTTCACCGTTCGCCACCGGAGAAGCGTTTGCTTGGTTTCAGCGCTCAGAAGTCCAGTTTCGTATCAGGGGCGTGACTCGCTCAACCACCAAAGCGGATTATGTTCTTGCGGCGATACCCGAGGACACCTTCCCAGAAATATCCGACTGGCTTTGTGAACAAGGAGACACCCCAATAGCGTATGAAGCCCTCAAAACATACCTTCTGCAGCAGTACTCCCCGTCACCAGCCGCCCGTATAGCAAAGCTTTTTCAGCTCTCGCAACAACCGTTGGGGGACCAAAGGGCTTCGCTTGCCCTCAGGGAAATGACCAGTATCGCTCGCCTTCAACCTGCCGCAGACAGCTCTCCTCGTGAGGTGAATCTGCTTCATGCCCTTTGGATACGCCGTTTACCCGAACCTGTACGCGCTGCCATACCCGATGTCGATAGTTTACCCATAAAGGACTTGATGACCAAAGCCGACGCCCTTATGGACAGCCACTTCAAGACCTCCATCAACGCCTGCACCCCTAACTACGAGGATGCCTATTCAACATCAACCGAAGCTGACATGAATGCCGTAGGACATACACGCCTACCCCGTGACGTGCCGAAGCGGCGACAAAGCCGCCCACCACCCACCAATCGCTCGCGCCCCAGCGAACGACTTCTACAGCCACTTACTACCTCCCATCCGCCGCAGTTTTGCTACTACCACTGCAGATTCGGGGCAACCGCAAAGAAATGTGCCAAGGATTGTCAGTGGCCAAAAAACGTGTAAGTAGGCCATCGCTTGTGGCGGTGGCCTCCCATGTTTCTAATCTTTTCTTTTTACAGGATGCAGGAACGGGCGTGCGATTTTTGGTAGACACAGGTGCTTGTCGTTCTCTTTTGCCAAGGAAACTCTTCAAGGCACGACGTAGTCTGTCTACATCTGCCGACGTCCGCTTAGTAGCTGCCAACGGATTTGCGAAACTCAGTTGATTGCATCCTGCCTTTGAGTTAACAACTCCTCTCTCGGCCCGTCACACGGGTGAACGAGAATTCTGCTGGGTCGCGTATATTATTTCTTTATTAGTGAGACAAGTTATTGGTTCTTCAACGTACGTTAGGGTTACATTTGTCGTCTCCTTTTTATCCAAAACTGATTTTAAGGTATTAGAAGACTTATAGAATTTTCTTTTGATATACACGCTGTGCTTGGCAGGGGCTAAGATAATGTTTTGATTGCCCATAGATGGGTATCCTATAATTACAGCTGGATACATATCAATGTTTTGTACAACAACAAATATATCGGCAAACGTGCACTTACCAACCTTGAACTGAACATAAGTTACGCCTATTACATTTAATTCATTATTTCCTATACCCGAGAGTCTCACTCCGGATTTTTCTATCGGAAAGTTCGAAAACAACAAATGATGTGTCCTCAAATCCATGATATTACGTGGACTACCAGAGTCAAAAAATAACGTAAAGGATTTGTGTTCTAAATTTACAGCATATAATGTTGGTCGTAACTCATTTTGGCTTATTTTTGTATGAATTCGTTGCAAATCTACGGGAGCATGCACTGATTTATTTAATTCGGCCGTGTGTTTCATAGGAAAATCTATTGCCTCACAATGATCTGATAAAACATTAAATTGATTATTCAATACTACTGATGTTGACATGAATGACCTCGACCCAACATCACTCTCTTCCCCACTGGAGTTAATTATGTGGTATTTGCTTTGCTCTGCACATTCTGAAAATTAGTCTGACCTTGCGAGGTCTGGTTTGACGACCCAGGCTCAGCGTTATTCGAAGAACTGTTTGTTTGTTTGGGATTCTGAACTACATTGACGTTTGGCTGTTTCTTCTTATTAAAATGAGGATTTTTCTTTTTATTTCCATATGGAACTGACTGTGGAATTGACTGTGTATTTCTAGGATTCTGTTGTGTCTTACGCGAGTAGCACTGACTATATGAATGAGTCGAACTGTTATGTATCGAACAGAATTTCGTTCTGCAGTCTGCAATCAAGTGACCTTGACGTTTGCAATTATAACACGTAATTCCCGCAACTTGACTATTATTAACTACATTTACTTGTTGTGGCTTTGTTTCATTTTTTGCAAAAACTTGAGTTAACTCGGGATCAAGGTCAGGACACTTAGACATGTGTTTCTTTATCTGTTTAAATACATCCAATTCCGTACTTGCAGGCGTTAACTTTTTATCAAAACACCGCACTAAAGCTTCAGGCAACATAAGTGTCATGCAAGTTAAATACATTAATCGTAAAAAATCTTTCACGGAGATGTTATCTCTAGTAACCCAGGTGGAATTACCTAAAATATCTTGATATTCATTAAGCCTATCGGCTATGAGAGCTGCTCTCTTAATAACATTAAGCCGAGTCATAGTGGCTTGATTAAGTGTATTTCTTAATGTTAATACTACATCCAAGGCTTCTTCACCCCCGTAGACCGCGCGTAACCTAACTTTGAAATCATCCCAGGTAACTGCTTCTTGAAAAGAAACTCCCCTTGCATCTCCCTTGGAAAAATCTATAAAACTTTTAGCTTCTTGTAATTTTACAAAAGTGTCTACGATTTGTTTGGCATTTAAATGGGCATCGACGGATGAAATCCATGACTCCACATTTTGAGGTAAGAACCCATTAACCCGACCCTGAAAAGGAAGGATTGCTGATCTAGCATTTACAAGCGTCACAATCGGGAGGGGGTTAACCTGTCCTGGGGTTGCGTTACTCGGTCCAGGGGCTGGGCTCACAGGGGGCGTCATGTTTACGGTATTTCTTTTCCTATCTCTTCGACCCCTTGCAATTCTATCAAAATATCTATATGGATACAGACGTCCACTGCGTAAACGCATAAGCACTAAATGATAAAGATATATCCTGAGAATTTCTGAAAGAAAATGGAACACAAAGATATTTCCCGAGAATTTCTGAAAGAAAACGGAATTAGCACAAAGAGAGAAAAAAAAATTCTAGATGAGAATTCGGAGTTGAACACAGTTTCCTTTAATGAAAGGAAATAGAAGATTAGCAAACAACTCACCCCAGTAATAATGGACTATCGACTCGTGGTAACTACACCTCACTGCTCAATACTGAAATGAATAAGGAAATGTACTTAGCTTTATATGGCGTAGTGTGATGTCGTCATTTCCTCTCTCTCTCTTGATGTTTGGGTGAATGTTTTCGGTCCGATTTCCTCTCTCTCTCTTGATGTTTGGGTGAATGTTTTCGGTCCGATTTCCGTTGAATGTAGTGCTTCCTGGATATATTTTGTAAGTGTTGAACGTCAGTCCTTGATTTTCTTAGGATGTTGATTGAAGATCCAGTTCATCAGTTTGTATGTATAACATTCATTAAATGTTTCCTTTCTTCGATGGACTATGGTACTTAGTCAAAATTGTAGATTCATTACTGTTGATTTCTTGAAGATCTTTCTCTGGTTTTTAGAGTTTTATTCGCTGGTTCCTGAAGATCTTTCTCTGATTCTTAGAGTTTTACCGCTGGTTCTTGAAGATCTTTCTCTTATTCTTAGAGTTTTATTCGCTGGTTCTTGAGTTTTACCGCTGCCACCATTTATTAGTGTGCTACTGTTGTTAATACACATTAAGTATGTTAGTTGGTATGTTACATCTTCAAGTAAAGTCAGGTAAGTTAACTTTAAAAGGGTTTATTCTTTAAAAACAACAGTGTTAACATCTCCATCACAGGAGTATAGCTGGTTTGGTCGGATGACAATTCCATATGATGTATTGATAAGAACTGGCTAAAATATCGATATCACAGATATCGTATAGTCAGTTATCTCAGCATTTAAACACATAATGTAAACTAAACATTAGTATAGGAAGACACCTGCATCCGGTGGCGACACAACTCTTTCTCACGATTCGTATTTGTGTTTATTCTTCATAAAAATGTTAACATTGCTGAGATCTGGTATTCGCATCCTGCTATGATCTGACTACAACACTTCTCACACTAGCTTCTACTTCCACAATGACTTATTACGTCATGTGTTTTAAACATGTAATATATGATTATTACATGTGTATATATATATATATATATATATATATATATATATATATATATATATATATATATATATATATATGTATATATATGTATATGTATATATATGTATATGTATATATATGTATATGTATATATATATGTATATATATGTATATGTATATATATATGTATATACATGTATATGTATATGTATCATAGACTCCTTCAAGAAAGGACTGGAACGTCCCCTGATCGGGGTTTTTAACTTGAGTCTGAAGGATTAACTTGAGTCCTGGACTAAAATGACTTCTAAGAAGGGCTATAGACTCCTTCAAGAAAGGACTGGAACGTCCCCTGATCGGGGTTTTTAACTTGAGTCTGAAGGATTAACTTGAGTCCTGGACTAAAATGACTTCTAAGAAGGGCTAGAAACACGTTCTCTGAGTCAATAGGGGGGTTTTTGAGGACGGTGAGTTCAATAGTGACATTTTCAACACCACCTGGGGTCATCTTCATCATCTTCAAGGTCAAAAGGTCATATTTCAAGGTCAAAATAGTGAATTTTGGTAATTTTTACTCATTTTTGTGTGTAACTCATAGATGGTGAGGGATGGCTGATTATGATAAGAGGCAAGTCTGTAGTTCTGTTCAAATTTAATATATATTGTCAAATATTGTATTACTCAAACATTCCAAACAAGCCCTAAAACAATGAAACACTAAAATAAGAAATAAAGAACGGTATTTCACATCACAACAAAACTCAAAGACATTAACATTTGATTAGATGAACATCGCTAGATGGAGAGCTTTTCTTGCCTCCTGAGGCATCTCACAGCATTTTCTTTGTCACTTACATTGAGAACCTGAGCTTTCAATAGAATGTTGGCTAAAGTCGTACATGCTGCATTATTAGTAGCTAAAGGTGCATCTACAAAAGATAACAATTCAGCAAAATGAAAGCGGCAATGCATTTTAGTCATGGCATGCAAATTATAGGCATTATGTACAAAAAAGACAGTTGAAATAGTTGGCACACTCAGTCCACCTCTATTCAAATGATCTAAGAACTCAGATGATACCTCGTTACCATCTTCATCATCCATGATATCCTCCATACTAGTGCTATTACAATATTTATGAACAAGGTATCCAGCCAAATATACAACTTTATGCTTAAGGTTATCAGCAGACCCCAAGAGCTCCCGGGTGTCTTGAGGAGTGATCTCGTCAATGAGTTCACTTCGCTCATCTGGATTTATGGAAGAAGTACAATTCTTGTCGCAATCAAGCACACGAGAACTAGATTCTGGCATAATGTCATGCTTTAGAAGTGTCTGCAAATTTGCAACTTTTGCTGCAGCCATAATGTCAACTACATCAATGTAGAAGTTTCCACCACTTCTTTGCCTGGCTTGACAGAAAAACTTTTCCAAGGCTTCATCCGCGAATATAGCAGGAAGAACATAGTCAAAGTCTTACCTGGCTTGTGTACTCATAGGTGTTTACCTGTTCAGTTATGGATCTAATCTGGGACCATTTTGAGAGCAAGCTGTTCTTTTGCAAAGGAAAAAGTCGTTTAGGCACCTCAATGCCATCTTTCTCAGCTCTATTCAAGAATAGGAATTCAAAAGGTGAGTTGACTTGTAGATGAAAGAACTGCTTGACAGTTTGTCCAGTAGCGTCAGTTCTTGATAGGTAGAGATCTTTCTGGTCTTTTATGACTTTAAAACCAGGAAAATAGGAGCTAATTTTGGCGCGAAATTGGTCGAAATATCGGATTTTGTCTGCAGCCTCAGCAGCTGCATGCACCTTTTTAGCTCTTGATTGTGATGTAGAAGATGATGTTGGGCGTGGGGCTGAGGTAACCTGCTTCAAAGCTGATTTTGGTATTCCAGGAAATATTGATGAAGGTTGTTTGGGTCGCTTGCCACCCTTAACTGACACCCATTCACAATTGAAATGTGTGTCACAAATATATATCTCCTTCAAGCGTCTCAAGCTTTTTTTTCTCATTCGGCATTGCCAATATCCATCTCTCCCTCTCCTCAGGATCTTTTGGGAAGGATATGACTTTTACATAAGGTGTCCCATCATAGTTCCCTTTACAACCAAAGTAGCTACAGTGACGTGGCATATTGTGAGATCACCAGCTGGACCGTTTCTATAACAAAAACAGAAACAAAACATTAGTCAGTGAGATTTGAACAGAAAATGGGATTTGCATAGAAAACGAGATAAAAACAGGAAAAGTTGTGGGTGCAAAATGATCTTAAAATTTGAAAATACATAACATATGTCAATTTAAAAAAAATCAGGCATGAAGTCTCTCAGACTCAAGTTAAAAACCCCGAGGTCCTGACGTTCCAGTCCTTCCTTAAAGGAGTCTATGATATGTATATATATGTATATGTATATGTATATATATGTATATGTATATATATATATATATATATATATATATATATATATATATATATATGTATATATATATATATATATATATATATATATATATATATATATATATATATATATATATACAAAATTTTATATAAGTGTATGTTCTGTAACCACACATGAGTGGGGTCAAATCCTGGCACGTGAGGGGAAAATTTATTGCTTGCTCGGATATAGGCTTCCTTGGAAAAGTAGCTTATAGATAAAAGAATATGATGAGGGAAGGAAGTTGAGAGGTTATTTGAAATATATACATTCATATATATATATATGTGTATATATATATATGTATATATATATATATATATATATATATATATATATATATATATATATATATATATATATATATATATATCGTGAGCAGACAGAATGCCTAAGGACAAAATGCCTAATTCCTCAACACGGACAAAATGCCTAACAGACATAATGCCTAATGGACAAGATGCCTAACATACAAAATACATAATGGACAAAACATCTAAAAATGGATAAAAAAAAGTGAATTAAATTGCTTAGCACTCTGTAGAGCATTAGTCTCAGCCAAGGCGGTTTAGTTTACTTCATACTGCTATG
>NC_090736.1:58786597-58789142 GCF_036898095.1 Palaemon carinicauda | reverse complement strand
TTGTACAGTTAAGCGTTCCGGTAATGGGCTCACCTCCATAGCTTGTGATCAGGGGTACTTGGTAATTGCCGGATTCGGACTCGGACTCCACAGATGCAATCGCTGGACCCCAGAACAAACGTATGTTTCTTAAGTTTAACTTAGCGGTATATGTTGTTGGTTGATTTTGTCTATGAGGACAGGTTCTCAAGTTGATATAGAAAGCAAATTTAACTTAATTAATACACTTCTACATAGAAGATAGCGCAATTTTTCTACCGGGTCCTTGTGGACCCAGTGACCAACCGTTCCTGCAGGCAGAAAGCCTTGATAAATAAGCTTAAAAGTCTTATGTGTAAGGGACCTGAGCAGCTCACTGTTTTGAAATTATGTTGGTGAGCATAAAACTAACCAGTAAATGACCAATGCAAATGTTCTAGGTCATAACAAACTATTTTTTTTTACGCATATAGATGCCCCGAATATCGCCCGATTTTACCGGTGTATGCACTGCCAGAGGGATAGCAAAAATGTTTCTTAATATCTATCATATGTTTTTGCAATCAGTTATAATTTATCTTGAAAGGGACATACTTGTGCCAATTTTTGTCCTGTATTCATATAAATTTTTTAAACAACATTGATTCATAAAATAACTTCACTTATTTAACAACCCGCCCCCCCTCCCAAAAAAAAGAATAATTGGACTGGATCATATATGCAGATTAGAATAGATATATCTATTTAGACAAATTTATCAAATTACATACAAAGAATACAAAAACTGATTGTAACAATTTTCACTTCATCTATAGCATAAATTATGCTGAACCAAAATAACCCTGTATATGTATATGATATATTTATCATTTCTTCAAAACATTTAATGATAAAAATCAGTCAAAGAAAAAAAAAAAGACACAGACACTAAATCATAGATTAACATGTAATAATATGAACTATATTCATATGCAGAAACTAACGCTATAATTTGCAAGTAGCAATATGAACTGTATTATATACATTTAAATACTACTTATTATTACAAGATAAATCTAGTTGTAGAAGTAAAATATAATAGAAAAAAGTATTACATGCCAAGCTATTTCAAGTATATGAATTATTACACTTCACTAGATTTAGCCAAAAACAGTATGTTAAATAATACTTTTTTTATTCATGAAATAAAGAAGACTAACGTTATTACATTTTACACTTAACTATAACTGGTATATTCTCTTTTTTTTACAGGGCAGTATATTTTTCTCACAGCATACTGGATGTACTTTAGTATTTGTCAGCCAGTACCGGATAGATCCTTGCTGGGTGGATGAGTATATGAAAACTTTGCTAAAACCTTCACATTTTTGGACCCATGACCCATTTTGGCTTCCAAGATGCTAATTCAAAAGAGTTTTTTTAGTACAATATAATGATATATTTACAACACAATGGAAACAATTAGCTCTCTAATACAATAATGTTATTAAATTGTGTTGGATATATACATTTTTTTGGGGGGGGGTAGTAATTAATATGTAATTAAATATAATGATACCATATGTAGGCTGACTCTCCTCCAATGTTTTCTCAGAGGCCATGGGTATCTGGCTTCCTTAGCATCTCTAACTTGATTAGGAACATCAAAGGGATACAAAGCAGTAACCAGTAATCAGGGGAGAGCATGGCTTCATTGTTTTTCTCATTTGTTTGATTGGATATGGATCTCACAGATATACAGAGCAAGAAGGGTGATTGGATGTCCTTCGTTTGGACAAGGAGAAGTTGTTGGGTTAACCAATGGAAATGAAGCTTGGGGCTGCTGAATACCAGTCTCAGAAGAAACTATTTACGAATTCCAGGCTCAGAATTAACTGTTTAGGAATACCAAGCTCAGAAGACACTGTTTTGGAATGCCAGGCTGAGAAGAAAATTTTTAGGAATGCGAGGCTCAGAATTAACTTTTTAGGAATACCAGGCACAGAATTAACTGTTTAGGAAAGCCAGGCTAAAAAGAAAATATGTAGGAATGCCAGGCTGAGAACAAAATGTTTAAGAATGCCAAGCTCAGAATTAACTGTTTAGGAATACAAGGCTCAGAAGATATTGTTTAAGATTGCTAGGATAAGAAGAAACTGTTTAGGAAGGTCAGGCTGAGGAAAAACTGTTTAAGAATACTAGGCTCAGAAGTAACTGTTTAGGAATACCAGGCTCAGAAGTAAATGTTTAGGAATGCCAGGCTTAGAGGTAAGTGTTAAAGAATACCAGGCTCAGAGGTAACTGTTTAGGAATACCTGGCTCTGAAGTAACTGTTTAGGAATGCCAGGCTCAGAACTAACTGTTTAAGAATACCAAGCTCAGAAGAAACTGTTTAGGAATGCCAGGTTCAGAAGTAACTGTTTAGGAATACCTAGCTCTGAAGTAACTGTTTAGGAATGCCAGGCTCAGAGGTAAGTGTTAAAGAATACCAGGCTCAGAGGTAACTGTTTAGGAATACCTGGCTCTGAAGTAACTGTTTAGGAATGCCAGGCTCAGAACTAACTGTTTAAGAATACCAAGCTCAGAA
>NC_090736.1:58771597-58784097 GCF_036898095.1 Palaemon carinicauda | reverse complement strand
TATTTTACCCCAAATGGACAGCACGACTAATATCATTAGATTTAGGAAAATAACAAGACGTCTGTTTCGTCGTTCATTTATCTCTCCACTTGTCTGTCTGTCTTAAGTATCTGTTATTATTTGTATATCTGTCCGTTTGTTTTGCTGTTTAAATCTCTATGTATTTATTTATATATCTGTCTGTTTGTTGGGCTTTTCAAATGTCCATGTTATTACTTGTTTGTCTAGTTTTAAATGTTTGTTATAATTTGTTTGTCTGGATTTGCCAGGCTGGTCAAATGTTTGTTGGGCAGTTTGATATCTATGTTATTGCTTGTATACCTGTCTGATTGTTGGGCTATTAAAATAACTATGTTATTATTTGTTTATGTGCGTGTTTGGCGGACTTATTAAATATCTATGTTCTTATTTGCATATGTGTCTGTTAGACAGGCTATTTAAATGTCTAAGTTATTATATATGTATGTGTGACTATTTGTCAGGTTTAAATATTAGTTATCATTTTTTGTCAGTTTGTTTGTCGGGCTGTTTAAATACCTAATTTTATTTGCATGTCTGTTATACCATTGGATTAAAACTTATTTTGCTCAACTTCCTCCAAACGGTTAAATACAAAATCTTTCCCCTCACGATGGTCCGAGAGAAAAGTGAAAAATAACTTGTACCCTAAAACATACTTCATTTGAATTAATTCTGATGACTACGTAATTGATTGAAAATTTGATCTTCAAATAACTAATTACTTTATTTGAAATTGCTTTCCGAATAAATCCTTTGCATATTCTTGGTCTTTCCCCTACGCAACGAACAGGTGTTGAAGATTTGAATTCCCAGCATGGCGTTCCTAAACAGTTTCTTCTTAGCCTGACATTCCCAAATAGTTTCTTCTCAGCATGGCATTCCTAAACGTTTCTTTCGCAGCCTGGTATTTTTAAACAGTTTCTTCTCAGCCAGGCATTCCAGAACAGTTTCTTCTCAGCCTGGCATTCTTAAACAGTTTTTTCTCAGCCTGACATTTCTAAAAAGTTTTTTTCTACGCATGGCATTTTTAAACAGTTTCTTCTCAGCCTCGAATTCCTAAACAGTTTTATTCGCAGCCTAATATTCCTAAGCAGTTTCTTCTCAGCATGGCTTTTCTAAACAGTTTCATCTCAGCCTAACATTTCTAAACAGTTTCTTCTCATCCTTTAATGTCTAAACAGTTTCTTCTCACCTTTTAATGCCTAAACAGTTTCTTTTCAGCCTGGCATTCCTAAACGGTTTCTTCTCGTCATTTAATGTCTAAACTGTTTCTTCTCACCCTTCAATGTCTAAACAGGTTCTTCTCACCTTTCAATGCCTAGTTTCTTGTCAGCCTGGCATTCCTAAACGGGTTCTTCTCATCCTTTAATGTCTAAACAGTTTCTTCTCACCCTTTAATGTCTAAACAGTTTCTTCTCACCTTTCAATGCCTAGTTTATTTTCAGCCTGGCATTCCTAAACAGTTTCTTCTCATCATTTGATGCCTAAACAGTTTCTTTTCAGCCGGGCATTCCTAAACAGTCTCTTCTCAGCCTGGCATTCGTAAACCCTTTCTCCTAAGCATGGCATTTCTAAACAGTTACTTCTGAGCCTGGCATTCCTAAACAGTTTTTTCTCAGCTTTGAATTCCTAAACACTGCTTTCTCAGTCAGCCTGGCATTCCTAAACAGTTATTCCTCAGCCTGGTATTCCTAACCAGTTTATTGTTAGTCTGGTATTCCTAAAAAGTTTCTTCTTAACCTGGCATTTTAAACGATTTTTTCTCAGCTTGGCATTCTTTAACAGTTTCTTCTCAGCCGGTCTTTCTTAATCAGTGTCCTCTCACACTTGCATTTCTAAACAGTTACTTTTGAGCCTGGAATTCATAAACAGTTTCTTCTCAGCCTGCCATTCCTAAACAGTTTTTTTCAGTCGGTCTTTCTTCATCAATGTCCCCTCAGACTGGCATTTCAAAACAGTTACTTCTGAGCCTGGTATTCCTAAACAGTTACTTCTGATCCTGGTATTCCTAAACAGTTACTTCTGAGCCTGGTATTCCTAAACAGTTACCTCTGAGCCTGGCATTCCTAAACAGTTTCTTCTCAGCCTGGCATTTCTAAACAATTTTTTTTCAGCCTGAAATTCGTAAACAGTTTCTTCTCAGCCTGGCATTCTTAAACAGTTACCTCTGAACCTGGCATTCCTAAACAGTTTCTTCTGAGCCTGGTATTCCTAAACAGTTTTTTTCTGAGCCTGACATTCCTAAACAGTTACCTCTGAGCCTGGCATTTCTAAACAGTTTCTCCTGAGCCTGGTATTTCTAAACAGTTACTTCTGAGCCTGGTATTCCTAAACAGTTACTTCTGAGCCTGGTATTCCTAAACAGTTACTTCTGAGCCTGGCATTCTTAAACAGTTACCTCTGAGCCTGGCATTCCTAAACAGTTTCTCTTGAGCCTGGTATTCCTAAACAGTTACTTCTGAGCCTGGTATTCCTTAACAATTACCTCTGAGCCTGGCATTCTTAAACAGTTACCTCTGAGCCTGGCATTCCTAAACAGTTTCTTTTGAGCCTGGTATTCCTAAACAGTTACTTCTGAGCCTGGTATTCCTTAACAATTACTTCTGAGCCTGGCATTCTTAAACAGTTACCTCTGAGCCTGGCATTCCTAAACAGTTTCTTTTGAGCCTGGTATTCCTAAACAGTTTCTTTTGAGCCTGGCATTCTTAAACAATTACCTCTGAGCCTGGAATTCGTAAAGTTTCTTCTCAGGAAGGCTATCCTAAAGTCAGATGATTTTTAAATTTTGCATTTCCTTCTTTCAGATGATTATTCTGTTTACTCAAAGAACATTAAAAAAATAAGGTAACACAAATTGAAACTTTCGATAACTTTAACAGGTGTCGTTTATGATAACACCCACAAGACGTTATAAACATGTGAATGTAAACATCACAATGGAAGAAGAGTAGTATGCTGCCTATTCAAAAAGAGTGATAGGAAGTTGTTTTCGCTTAGGAGAGATGTACACGAATTTTGGGTGGTCAGGAGTCAAATGTAACCCCTTTTGTATAAGATTTATATCTAAATTTTTCAACAAGGAACATTGGTAAAAAAAAAAATCCTACATGAAAAGAAGCACTATCCTCCATTAAAACAATACGTTTTCATATTTTATTGTACATAAATGTATAGAAGATATCAAATAATAGCAAACAGAAAATATAGCCTATAAATGAATAAGTAAAAACATCATTGTAAAAACACATTACTGGCTACCCTTTACTTAGGGTAGATATTTCAACGCGTGTACTATTTTCAACTTCAATGCAGCCACACAGGAATATAATTTAAAATTCTTCAGACATTTTGTCACCTGACAATATTTTCTGGACGCGAAAATTAGATTTATATGGTAATCTACATTGAAAATTATTGACTGTAAACAGACTTCTATCGAACTGATTTTAGTATTTCGGTGCCATAAAAAATTCTGTATTCTCCTGTGCTTGTTTTTATAGGCATTGGTGTAGACATAAAGCATTAATTATCTTGTTTTAGATACATACTATACCAAAAAAGAATACATTACTAGGCACAGGAATATCAAAAGATTGTAGGGAAAATATATGTGAAATCTATAAATCAAACCGTTCATTCCCCATAAAAAGTGCAATTAACGGGAAGTCCGCCTTTGACCAAAAGTCTTTGCACCTTAACTTCAATTCTCATTCTCACATTTAATTAGACGTCAATTGGCGTCGTTACGGGTAAACACAAACAGGTCCAGCCATTCCGAGAGGGTCAAGTTGTTACCTCCTCACTTGTTTACCAATGGACAGTTGCTGTATTTTGGGGAAATCCGGCAGACTTGGACTAGTGGTGGCAGCTCTCCTCTGAGGCCACTGGTGGCTTTCCTCAGAGCCAAGGGAGACTCCACACAATTAACGAAGTTAACGGCCAAACCTTTAATTGGACGCCAATGAAAGGGAATAAAGTTGAATGTTGGTCGACTATCCTTCTTTCTTCAAGCTGGATATGTAGTCTGTGTATATATATATATATGTATATATATATATATATATATATATATATATATATATATATATATATATATATATATATATATATGTGTGTGTGTGTGTGTGTGTGTGTGTGTATGATCATCAGATCATCATCATCATCAGCTGCAGCTAGTCCACTGCAGGACGAAGGCCTCAGAGATGTCCTATTTTCATCTGGTTATGGTCTATGCCAGTCTATACTAACAAATTTTCTTAGCTTGCCAATCCATCGTCTTCTTTTCCTTCCCCTGTTTCTTTTGAAATTTTTGGGACCCATTCTGTCATTCCCAATGTCCATCTATTTTCTGTCATTTTCATTACATGTACTGCCCACGTCCACTTCTTTTTCTTACATGTTGTTAAAATATCCTCTACTTTAGTTTGCTCTTGTATCCATTATGCTCGTTGCCTGTGTCTTAGTGTTTGTCCCATTGCTATTCTTTTCATAGCTCTTTGAATTGTAAATAGCCTAAGTTCCAAGCCATTACTAAGGCTTCAAGTTTCCCATATATGAGTTAATTTTGGCAGGACCATCTGATTACATACTTTTCTGTTTGGAGAAAGTGGCATTTTACATTTTATAATCTCATATTGTTTACCAAAAGCTCTCCATCCCATGGTCTTCCTTCTTCTAATTTCGATGTCTTATCCTGAGGATATGCTAACTGTCTTTCATAAGCATATATATTCATATTATGTTAGTTTTACTCATTAATTTTCTGTTGTACATTTGTGTTTTCTCTATTCAAATTTTCTCTCATGTATTGCAATTCCTCCCATGATTCACTCAATAGAACTCTGTCATCTACAAATATTAACTTGTTAAGGTATTCCCCATTGACATTAATTCCTAAATTTTTCCTAAATAAATTCTTAATAACTTCTTCCAGGGACTTTGTGAATAATTTAAGAGAGATGGAGTGGGGTCTCCCTGTCTAATTCCATTCTCAATCGGAGTTTTTTTTCACTATCTTTATGTTTTTTTCGGGATCGCTGTAGTATCTGTATGGATATCTTCAAGTGTACCAACTTGAGATTAATTTATTCCTTGTCTTTGAAGGGCTGTCATTACTACTGAAGTTTTGACGGGATCAAAAGCTTTCTCATAGTCCATAAATTCCGTACATAATTATTTGTCATACTTTTTTTCCATTAGCTGGTTAATTACATGGATATGGTCAGTTGTTTAAAACCTGCTTCTAATGCCTGTCTGCTCTTTTGGTTGCTTAAAGTCTAGCTGTGGCTTTATTCTGCATAATAGTATCCTTGTAAATATTCTATATATTATTATTATTATTATTATTATTATTATTATTATTATTATTATTATTATTACTTACTTACTAAGCTACAAACCTAGCTGGAAAAGCAGGTTGCTATAAGCCCAAGGGCTCCAACAGGGAAAATAGCCCAGTGAGGAAAGGAAACAAGGACAAATGAAATATTTCAAGAACAACAACATCACCTAAACAAATATTATCTATAATTCTATATAAACTAGAAAAAATTTAATGAAAACAAGAAGAAGAGAAATTAGATAGAATAGTGTGCCCAAGTGTACCCTCAAGCAAGAAAACTCTAACCGAAGACAGTAGAAGACCATGGTACAGAAGCTAGGGCACTACCCAAGATTAGAGAACAATGGTTTGATTTTGGAGTGTCCTTCTTCTAGAAGAGCTGCCTACCATAGCTAAAGAGTCTCTTCTACCCTTATCAAGAGGAAAGTGGCCACTGGACAATTACAGCGCAGTAGTTAACCCCTTGGTTGAAGATGAATTGTTTGGTAATCTCAGTGGTGTCAGGTGTATGAGGGCAGGGGAAAATCTGTAAAGAATAGGGCAGACTATTCGGTGTATGTGTAGGCAAAAGAAAGTGAACCGTAACCAGAGAAAAGGATCCAATGTAGTACAGTCTGGCCAGTCAAAGGACCCCATAACTCCCTAGCGGTAGTATCTCAATGGGTGGCTGGTGCCCTGGCCAACCTACTACCTACTGTGAGTAAACTTAATTGGCAGTAATTTTTCAGCCCTATTGTGTGTCTCTTTTTATGAAATAGAATAATGATAAACTTTTCCAAGCTCTACAGTAGGCCCTGAGAGATTAATTCACCAAACTAATAACTGGAGTCTACAAGGCACTAAGAGAGTTGGTAGACCCAGGCCTACATAGCTGAGGGCGATGAAGCGTGAATTAGATGATGAATGGAGAAGTATTGATTTAAAAGCATAAGATGGAGACGACTGGCGAAATCTTATCGAGGTCTTTAGCGTCAATAGGCGTAGGAGGAGATAAAGAACGAGAAGGTGTATATATATACATATATATATATATATATATATATATATATATATATATATATATATATATATATACAAGCACACAACAAATGCAGCCGTTTCTAATCCATTGTAGGATAAAGGCCTTAGGGTACCCTGACACTTGCACGAATTTGTGGCACGCATTGTCACGACTTTTGTCGTGAACTGGCGTGAACGATGCGTGAACTGAAGTGAACGTGTCGTGAACTGTGCGTGGCAGTCGTGGCGAGAATTTTGAAATGTTCAAAATTTGTGACACGACAAAATTGTCGTGAACGATGCGCTAACTGTTCGTGAACGCGTCGTGAACAGTGCGGGACGATGCGGGAAGATGCGGGAGGATGCGTGCCAGTGCGTGCCAATGCGTGCCATGCCACGACTGCCACGCACAGTTCATGACGCGTTCACTCCAGTTCACGCATCGTTCATGCCAGTTCACGATATGTTCACGAATATGAGCGCGTCGCAGCGTGGCTGTGCCTTCCCACTGACATGGTCACGCATTGATGGCACGACCAGTTCACGCACTGGCACGCATCCTCCCGCATCGTCCCGCCCTGCTCACGACCAGTTCACGCCAGTTCCCGACCAGTTCACGCCAGTTCCCCACCAGTTCATACCAGTTCTTGACCACTTCACGCCGGTTCACGACCAGTTTTTGATGTTTGCTGTTTTAATGTAAACAAAATGATTTCCTGAGAAAGAAAATGGAAACGAAAAAATAATAACAAAGAAAGAAAATTAAACCAAAAAATTTTTTATGTTTGCTGTTTTAATGTAAACAAAATGATTTCTTGAGAAAGAAGATGGAAACGAAAAAAATAATAACAAAGAAAGAAAAAATAAACCAAAAATTTTTTTTATGTTTGCTGTTTAAGTGTAAATAAAATATTTTTTTTTATTTCAAAACACTTATTTTTCTCTATTACCTTAAAATAAAAAGAAAGAAAATGGAAACGAAAAAATGATAACAAAGAAAGAAAATTAAACCAAAAAATTTCTGATGTTTGCTGTTTTAATGTAAACAAAATGATTTCTTGAGAAAGAAAATGGAAACGAAATAATAATAACAAAGAAAGAAAATTAAACCAAAAATTTTTTATGTTTGCTGTTTTAATGTAAACAAAATGATTTCTTGAGAAAGAAGATGGAAACGAAAAAAATAATAACAAAGAAAGAAAAATAAACCTAAATTTTTTGATGTTTGCTGTTTAAGTGTAAATAAAATATTTTTATATTTCAAAACACTTATTTTTCTCTATTACCTCAAAATAAAAGGAAAGAAAATGGAAACGAAATAATAATAAAAAAGAAAGAAAATTAAACCAAAAAATTTTTGATGTTTGCTGTTTTAATGTAAACAAAATAATTTCTTGAGAAAGAAGATGAAAACGAAAAAAATAACAAAGAAAGAAAAATAAACCTAAATTTTTTTATGTTTGCTGTTTAAGTGTAAATAAAATATTTTTATATTTCAAAACACTTATTTTTCTCTATTACCTCAAAATAAAAGGAAAGAAAATGGAAACGAAAAAATAATAACAAAGAAAGAAAAATAAACCAAAAAATTTTTGATGTTTGCTGTTTTAATGTAAACAAAATGATTTCTTGAAAAAGAAAATGGAAACGAAAAAATAATAACAAAGAAAGAAAAATAAACCAAAAAATTTTTGATGTTTGCTGTTTAAATGTAAATAAAATATTTTTTTTTATTTCAAAACACTTATTTTTCTCTATTACCTTAAAATGAAAAGAAAGAAAATGGAAATGAAAAAATAATAACAAAGAAAGAAAAATAAACCAAAAAAATTTTATGTTTGCTGTTTTAATGTAAATAAAATGATTTCTTATTTCAAAACATTTCTATAACCTTAAAATAAAGAGAAAGAAAATGGAAACGAAAAAATAATAAAAAGGAAAGAAAAAAAAACTAAAAAAAAATGTTTATGTTTGCTGTTTTAATGTAAATAAAATGATTTCTTATTTCAAAACATTTCTATAACCTTAAAATAAAGAGAAAGAAAATGGAAACGAAAAAATAATAAAACGGAAAGAAAAATAAACCAAAAAAATTTTTATGTTTGCTGTTTTAATGTAAATAAAACGATTTCTTGAAACTGGTCAGGTGTGATTCTGAGGTAATTTTTGTAGCCCCTTGGATCTTCTTTGTGGAGTTCAGTCAATAGACTGTCATACTGTCCAAACTCGTGCCTTCTGGTTAACAATTCCTTGACCCACACTTTCCTTTGTATCTTTCTTCGAGGTGGGGTTGCCTTTTGTTTCTCTTTTTCCTCTGCCAGCCATTTCTGCTGCTCTCCAACAAAGGCTACAGCAGCTGCCAGGTATAGGTATCTTCTCCTCTTTGCAATGGTGTCTCTGACAGTAAGCATTGTTGTCTCTTCCGAAGCCAATCCAAGAATGTCCTCGGGTTGGAGAAGCCCCGTTTTTATATGGCGTGGCCAAGTCGTGAACTGGCGTGAACGATGCGTGCCAATGCGGGAAGTGCGAAAACTATGCGTGAACGTGTTGTGAACTTGTCGTGAACTTTGTCGTGCCAGTTCGTGCCAATGACGTGAACTTGTCGTGAACTCGTCGTGAACTATGCGTGAACCTGTCGTGAACAGTGCGGGAACCTCCCAGTGCGTGCTACAAAAGTGTCACGCCTTGCCACGACAAATGCGTGACAATGCGTGCCACAAATTCGTGCATGTGTCAGGGTACCTTTACACATGTCTTTATTCATGTCTGGGGTTTAACCAGTTTTCATCATTACGCTGGCCAGTGCAGATTCGTAATGGTGGGTGACGTTTGTCTGATCGCTGAAAGCTAGCCAGCCTTGTATGGGTATCCCTGATATGTACAACTTTGCTGGTCATGGCAATTACGGAAATCTTTTCACCATTTTAAGGCATCGCCACACAGAAGGGACACACACACATGCATATATATATATATATATATATATATATATATATATATATATATATATATATACATATATATATATATATATATATATATATATATATACATATAAATATATATATATATATATATATATATATATATACATATAAATATATATATTTATATATATATATATATATATATGTATATATATATATATATATATATATATATATATACATATATATATATATATATATATACATATATATATATATATATATATATATATATATATATATATATATATATATGTATATATATATATATATATATATGTATATATATACATATATATATATATATATATATAATATATATATATATATATATATATATATATATATATATATATATATATATATATATATATATATATATATACATATATGTGTGTGTTACCTGTAGCATGCACTATTCATTGACGCCCGTAAACTGTCAGATTTGTGATAATACCGTTTAAATAAATTATCATGATTTCGAGGTGATAAATGTTCACTTGTCAATCAATATAGCAGATATTCACAACAAAAGCTTATTTTGAACCCCATTAAACTACGAGGTATGTGTGCTTCGTTTGACTGTCCCAGCAAACTATTGCCAATAGATGTGTCATATATTTGTATCCGAAAATTTGTATTCGAAATTTCGAATGATATAATTGATTAGTGCGTGATATAGAATTATGACAGGATTTCTAATTTCACATTTGCAATTACTGACGCTGAGATGAGCTGGAGAAAACATCGACATTGAAATTATTTGGTTATACTGGAGAGTGTTCTTGAGAATCGTTTAATTAATTTCATTTCTGGTATTTGGAAAGATATTTAGGTGAATGGCACAGTGAATACTCAGTCAGTCACGAAGCTTTGGTTTAACATTCCACTTCAAAATGTTTCTGTGACCTTTAGCATAAGTAGATATTTCTTTAACTATTCTGGACCGAATACTTGAAAACATACGCAGAACTCTCTCTCTCTCTCTCTCTCTCTCTCTCTCTCTCTCTCTCTCTCTCTCTCTCTCTCTCTCTCTCTCTCTCATTATAATGAAGGTGCGTTTAGATTGGAGATTAAACTCTCCCGAGAGACGGCTACTCTTGCGCGACATTCTCTATGCATCCCAGACCATCCAAGACTGGAAGATGCAAAATACACCGGAAGATGCATTAGCAACTCTCTGGTGGATATACGAGGTGCCTCACACTGATAGACCTGGGGGAACCCAAACATAAAATAAGGCAATAAGAAATATGGCAATAGGGTAAGCGTGTTTACACTACCAGCAAGTTTTTCTCTCCGAGAGCTGTGAGGGAGTGTCGCGAGAAAAAGTGTCCGAGAGTCGGGTAAGATTTCTCGGGCATCTATTTACACTGGAGCCAGTGCCAGTCGACAACTAGCGAGGGTTGAGAGAACATGTCTCAAAAGTGCCATGTTGCTGCTGCATTAATAATTATGAACGAAGTGAAAAAGAAAAGGAAAAGATGTATGTGGGTCCGAAAAAGGATAAGCAGGAGGGGAGAAGATGGAGCACATGCAAAATTATTAAGAGCATTGTTTGAGGAAGATACATCGAGCTATAAGAACTTCCTATGTTTGGGGGTTCGTGTTTCCAAATTAATACTTCCAGATTGCTCTGGTTGATTCCCGTTTCCAGATTCCGGTTTCCTTTGTTGTACTCCCACCAATTCGGAGCTAGGCTGTTCCTGAAGAAATAAAGTGTTTTTATATAACAATGTGTAAACATAAAAAAATGCTGGAGTGAGCAGTAAGTGAGGGAGGGTAGGTTAGGATAAGAAAGCATAACATATAAATACATAGTAACTAGTGCACGTGACAGTTAAATCCAAATAATTAGATTAGATATTTAAATTTTAATCATTTATTTAAATTAAATATATTAAATATTTTTTTTCTAATAATGATAACATAAATAATCTACTGGACGTGCCCGTTAAATTCAAATATTTAAATTAGATATGTAAATTTTAAGCATTTATTTGAATTAAATATATTTAATAAAATTTATTTTTTTCAAATAATAATAACACAAATAATCTAGTGCACGTGCTCGTTAAAAATAACGGGTATTGAAGTGTGTGTGTGTGTGTGTGTGTGTGTGTGTGGGTAGTGTTTTTATTTTTTTTTCATTTTTTTTTCACTAATTATTCCTTCAGCTCCACTCCCACTTTTTTTCTTCTTCAATTTTCTAGCTTCAGCGCACCTCTTGTTTATGCAAGTCAAGAAGGGTTGCTGAATGGAAGCGAAGTAGAGATATGGGGGTTTTCAAGATTAATCGTCTTTTGTAGAATTTACGTCTTGAGGGGGGATTGAGAGATATGGTTGAAATTCTAGCAATACTGGAGGAAACATTTGGAAAAGGTTTCTTTGGGGAGGTATGTAGAGAAAAAGAATGGGATCAGTTGATTGGGAAAAGAATGTAGGTCAATTGAATTGTGTTGTTCGACTCGCTGGAACTAAAATGTAGAGGTATTTTGCACTTGAACTTAATTCGTCAACACTCAATTAATGGCATCAATGTAATACCGACGAGGCCTCTTCTAGTTCCATCATTTCTAATATCTTTAAGACCCTATAAATTTAACACAAAAATCTCAGATATTAAATCAATCCATTTCAACGTTCTCAGATATTTTGCCAATATTAATAAATGTATCTCTTATCTTCATGATACTCATGGTTTGAAGATGACATTTTCTCAAGGGACATTCTAAGATATTCTACGTTTCCAAGAAACGCTTAAAGCTTTTGAAAGTTTCAAGTTACTAAATTAAATATAATTTCAGTCCGTATTTCAATCCTCAAGTGCTTTGACTTTGAAAATACAATTATGAGCGTTGCTCCATCAATAATTATAATTCCATTTACCATATGTATGAGTTTCACATTACTGGTTGACTTTCTGAGCTTTGACGAGAGAAATAAGAGCATATCAGAACAAAGGTGTTCAACTTTCATATACTCTCCAATCGCCTTTTAAGGCTTAAAGGCAGCTCATGAATGGCAGAGGCGATGAACAGTGACATTGCCCTGGCTAGCAGAAAAATGCCATAGAGAATGACCATATATACATGTGATCAGCGCCCAAGACCCACTTCACCGAATATAGACATAGGGAGGACAAGGCAATG
>NC_090736.1:58754097-58759097 GCF_036898095.1 Palaemon carinicauda | reverse complement strand
TGTTCTTGGTGGGCCGCATGCAAATCTTTGGTGGGCCATAGTTTGCCCACCCCTGACGTAATATCTATGACCTTTGAGATACAGGAAGTATCCCGACATCGAAATTTGTCAACACACACACAAGCGTTCTTTAATTACTGCCTCGAACTAATTTCTGGAAGCAACAAGGAGCGCCATTACTATAGCTTACTTAATTCCACTGTGAGGAATCTTAACAAGTTCCCAATTGTAGAATCCATTTGGTCTCCCTTCGCTTCCGACTGGCCATAAAATGTCAAACTATCAGTGTCTATCATAGTCACTTTTACTGGCTCTTCTTCTTCCCTCCGTGAGTTATGTTGTTTCAAATCTTCAACGCCTGCTCGTCGTGTAGGGGAGAGAACTAAAATATGCAAAGGATTTATTCAGAAAGGAATTAGCTATTTGAGTAATTGGTTATTTAAAGATCAAATCTTCAGAGTCAATTCAAATGAAGAATGTTTTAGGGTGCAAGTTATTATTTATTTTTCTCCCAGACCATCATCAGGGGAAAGATTTTGTATCAACCCGTTTGGAGGAAGTTGTGCAAAATAAGTTTTAGTCCAATGGTATAACAGACATGCAAATAAAATTAGATATTTAAACAGCCCAACAAACAGTCACACAGCAAATACATGAGTAATAACATATACATTTAAATAGCTTGTCAAACAGACAGATATACAAATAAAAACATATAAATTTTTTATTATCATTATTATTATTATTATTATTATTTTTATTATTATTAAAAGCTGACTATAACCCAAGTTGGAGAACCAAGATGCTATGACCAATGGCTCGTACAGAGAAAAGTATCCCAATGAGGAAATGAAACAAGGAAATAAATGAACTACAGGATATGTAATGAATAATTAAGAAATCCTCTTGTTTGCGTAGTCTTAATCGTAATATTGTTAAACTTACCAACATTCCCGAGAAAAAAAAATACAGCTCTTACCAAAACATTTGAAATTACCGATCATAAGATGCACAAATAGTTTTTGGAGCGATTGTGCAGTTCGCTTCATTAATTCCGGTACACTGACATCCCCTTAACTTCCCGTGAAGTGTACCGGAATTAATGAAGCCAACTGTACAACCACTTTAACTTTGACCTATAAAAGTAAAACTGTGTAGCACTTTCGCCCTGTATGGCCTCTCGGCCTCAGTACCGGGCCAGAGGGAGCTAATTCTATCATTCTATAAACTCCAAATCCAATTACTTTGTTATATGTCATTATGGTAATGAAACGAAACAATATGAAATCAAATTAATTGTTAATTGTGTTTTCAAATATGTTGGTTATTGGTAATATTGTCTGATTGAGCATTTGTTTCTGCTTGTAGGGTTGAAGGTTTTTGTCTACATGTACAATAAAATGAAAAAAGAAATGCTGCTGTAAGTTGTATCTTCCTTGGATTGCTATATATATATATATATATATATATATATATATATATATATATATATATATATATATATATATATATATATATATATATGTGTGTGTGTGTGTGTGTGTGTGTACATACAGTATATACATGTTCATATATATATATATATATATATATATATATATATATATATATATATATATATATATATATATATATATATATATATATACTGTAAATTAGAAGTGTATAATTTTCTTCTCTTCGGCCTGGTTTTCTATATTTCACAAGGGAATAACTTGGTAAAAGTTAGCGACAGATTTTGCTCCTATCGAATGTAACATTTTCAATCTTAAAAAAACCGTAGGCCTAATTTGCATTACAAGATCATCCTCATCTTCTCCTCCTACGCCTATTGACGCAAGGGGCTTCGGTTGGATTTCGCCATACGTCCTTATATTGAATTTTTAAGGTTAAAGTCCTCCATTCATCGTCTCCCACTTAACGCTTTATAGTCCTCAGACATGTAAGCCTAGGTCTTCCAACTTTAGTGCCTTGTGGAACCCTGTTGAAGGTTTGGTGAACTAATCTCCCTAGGGGAGTGCGAACAGCATGTCCAAACTATCTCCATCTACCCCTCACCGTGATCTCATCCACATATAGCACTCGAGTAATCTCTCTTATAGTTTCATTTCTAATCCTATACTGCAATTTAATTCCCAATATTCTTTTGAGAGCTTTGTTCTCAATTTTACAAAATCTGCTGGATACATTTTCATTGTCATACCACGAGTCATGTCCGTACAGTAACACCGATCTCACTAAACTTATACTGTATATAGCCTGATTTTTATATGTAATTTCAGGCGATCTGATTTCCAAATCTTATTTAACCTAGCCATTGTCTGAATTGCTTTTTTAAATTTTTCATTAAACTCAAATTCTAAAGATCCTGTATTAGAGATCATAGTTCCTAAATATTTAAATGATTATACCTCATTAATTGTTTCTCCTTCCAACGATATTTCATCGTCCATTGTACATTCTGTCCTCACTTTTGTCTTTCTTCTATTTATCCTGAGTCCAACCTCATGTGACATTCCATGCATTCCGATAAGCAAGCTTTGCAAGTCTTGTCCTGTTCCCCTGATAAGGACAGCGTCATTAGCATACTCTAAGTCAGCTAATTTCCTGTTACCAATCCAGTCCATTCTTTCACCATCCCCAAGTGTTCTATGCAATACAAAATCCATGCGGAGACTAAACAACATAGGTGAAAACACATTCCCTCGGAGTACTCCACTGTTCAATGGAAATTTATTTGATAGGACTCCACTAACATTAACTTTGCACTTGCTATGCTCATGAAGAGACTTAATCAAATTTACATATTCAAGAGGAACTCCATAATAATGCAGGACTCTCCACAAAATTGGTCGGTGCCCACTATCCAAGGCTTTTTCATAGTCCACAAATTCCATCAAAAGTTGATTTCTATATTCTACACATTGCTGTACCATATATCCTAAAATAAAAATTGGTCAGTACAACTTCTACCTTTTCTAAATCCTGCTTGTTCATCTCCCAGTTATTCATCAATCTTTTCTCTCTAGTCTCTTTATAATGTGCATACTGTATATTTTCATAGCAACTGACATAAGTGTGATGCATCTGTAATTATTGAAATCAGTCAGATCTCCTTTTTTGGCATTTTCACCTATAATCCTAGCTCCTATTCATTAGGTTTTGGCTCTTAGTGCCACATTCTACAAAACAATTTTTTAAGTATTCTGGGAGTCTCTTCATTTTTGGCCAATATCATCTCAGCAGTTATTCCATCGTATTGAGGGGATTTCCATCTCTTTAGTTTTTTAAAGATAGCTTCGACTTCAAACACACTGAATTAATTCATGGGCACATCAACGTCTTCCTCAGCTTCAGGTATATTAATCAGTTTATTCCCTTCATATCACCTATTCATGACCTCACTAAAGTGTTCCATCCAACATTGCCTTTCTTCATCTTCTGTTGTTATAACAGATACATTTCTCTTTTTGATGGGTATACGCTTCTTCTTTGCCCCAGTAGAGATTTCATTAATAATACTATGAGTAATTCTTACACCATAGCCCCTTCCTGATTTCATAGCTTTGTCAGCCTCATCTGCTTTCATATATAAATATTCAGCAGTGATTCCTTGCTTTTCGTTCAACTTCACTATTAATACTGGAGTAATTAGCATGCTCAACCCTGTAATTTTCATAACTTCCTTGGAAACATTCAGCAGTCAATGTCTGTCTTTGTTTCCTTTTTATAGTATCCCAAGTATCATTTGATATCCATGGTTTTCTCCTTGTAACTGCATGTCCCTAAGCGTCACTACCAACTGACTGATATATGTTGTTAATATCACACTATTCTTCATTAATTGTCTGCTCTTCGTCACTTAACGTTTTCAAGACTGCAAATCGCTTCATACATTCAAATGTCTCTCTGTGCTCATCTTATAGAAGCTTAGCTGTATCAAACCTAGGTATTCCTGTGGAGTATTAATTTTTGTTTTATTTATATTTATCTTTTGTTAAGTTTGCCAAATCCAGAAGGAGAGAGAGAGAGAGAGAGAGAGAGAGAGAGAGAGAGAGAGAGAGAGAGAGAGAGAGCGAGAGAGAGAGAGAGAGAGAGAGAGAGAGAGAGAGAGAGTGTGTGTGTGCGTGTGTCAGCGAGCGAAAGGTAATTAGTGTATTGAGTGTTTGTAGTGAGAAAGACTGTTGGTATAACTGAGATTGTTTGTTTATGTTTTTAGCTAGGTTAGGACAGTGGTGCATATCTTGGGCAAATGCTTATTTTGATTTGACTGCAGCAAGCTTGCGTCAGTTCTGTGTGCTTTGAATGCTGGATTATTATTATTTTTTGACCAGCATGGAAGTGATTATTTATTTTTGCAGGCCGTAATTCCTCCTTTGGAGAACTAATTTTTTTGAATGCTGATCTTTAGTTGACGACCTAGCTTATGATAAGGAACTTGATACAACCACTCAGAATTATATAATTATTGATGACCCGGACTGAATGAACTTTTGATTGCTGTTGTTGTTGATGATAATGATGATGATATCCAGGACCCCAATCAGGGAGGTAGTTGTGGCAAATTGCCACACAGTGGATTGTTAACCACAAAGCTGTGGCAGTGTGCCGTGAAGGACAATTCGGCGTTGTGTGGACGACAGTGTTGGTGCCAATAAAATACACCTTTTAACGTTTCATTTTGAACAAATGCCATTTTATTTAGTCAATCGCTTAAACTCTAAGCCACTATTCATAACAATCAAGACAATGTTCATAACTCAGTAACAGTATTCTATTCAATGAAACATTGTTGTATTAGAAACAAGGCAATTTGCAAAATGAGAAACATTTCCAAAATAAATCGACCATCAGCACTAAGGGCAAACAATCGTAACAAACCTTAAACAGTGTGGGTTACTGTACGCCAATTTTCCCTCGAAGGTGAAACAATATTTTACAACTGTGAAACAAATGCATATTTCGAAGTCAATGTTTAATAATAAAAAACAAGGCATTTT
>NC_090736.1:58744097-58749097 GCF_036898095.1 Palaemon carinicauda | reverse complement strand
ATTTTAAGTAATTCCACTTGGGTTACTAGAGATAACATCTCCGTGAAAGATTTTTTACGATTAATGTATTTAACTTGTATGACACTTATGTTGCCGTAAGCTTTAGTGCGGTGTTTTGATAAAAAGTTAACGCCTGCAAGCACGGAATTGGATGTATATAAACAGATAAAAAAACACATGTCCAAGTGTCCAGATCTCGATCCCGTGTTAACTCAAGTTTTTGCAAAGAATGAAACAAAGCCACAAACAGTGAACGTAGTTAATAGTCAAGTAGCGGGAATGACGTGTTATAATTGCAAACGTCAAGGTCACTTAAGCGCGGACTGCAGAACGAAATTCTGCTCGATTCATAACAGTTCAACTCATTCATACAATCAATGTTACTCGCGTAAGACACAACAGAATCCCAGAAATACACAGTCAATTCCACAGTCAGTTCCATATGGAAATAAAAAGAAAAATCCTCATTTTAACAATAAGAAGAAACAACCAAATGTCAATGTAGTTCAGAGTCCAAAGCAAACAAACACTTCTTCGAATATCGCGGAGCCTGGGTCGTCAAACCAGACCTCGCAAGGTCAGACTAATTTTCAGAATGTGCAGAGCAAAGCAAATACCACATAGTTAACTCCAGAGGGGAAGAGAGTGATGTTGGGTCAAGGTCATTCATGTCAACATCAATAGTATTGAATAATCAATTTAATGTTTTATCAGATAATTGTGAGACAATAGATTTTCCTATGAAACACACGGCCGAATTAAGTAAAACAGTGCATGCTCCCGTAGATTTGCAACGAATTCATACAATAATAAGTCAAAATGAGTTACAACCAACCTTATATGCTGTAAATTTAGAACACAAATCCTTTACGTTATTTTTTGACTCTGGTAGCCCACGTAATATCATGGATTTGAAGACACATCATTTGTTGTTTTCGAACTTTCCGATTGAAAAATCCGGAGTTAGACTCTCGGGTATAGGAAATAATGAATTAAATGTCATAGGCATAACTCATGTTCAGTTCAAAGTCAGTAAACGCACGTTTGCCGATACATTTGTTGTTGTACAAAACATTGATATGTATCCAGCTGTAATTATAGGATACTCATCTATGGGAAATCAAAACATTATCTTAGCCCCTGCCAAGCACGGCGTGTATATCAAAGGGAAATTCTATAAGTCTTCTAATACCTTAAAATCAGTTTTAGATAAAAAGGAGACGACAAATGTAACCGTAACGTACGTTGAAGAACCAATAACTTGTCTCACTAATAAAGAAATAATATACGCGACCCAGCAGAATTCTCGTTCACCCGTAATATCATCTTGCACGCAATCTATCGAGCCAAACGTACCTTCGAATTTAATAGTGCAAATAAAGAAAACATTACCGGGATCTGAAATATTAATCCTTTCCGACACTTTGAAAACTAACGGAATGTCTGTCACACAAGCTATTTATACAGTAGGCTCACATCAACAATGTAATATTGAAGTTTGTAATCGTTTAAATAACCCTTTAGTAATTCACAAAAATCAACATATCTTGGATGTAGAAGTTTATAAACATCGTATTCTTACCGTTGCTGAGATCAATCACTCTCAATCAGTTGCGAATGAATCCCTTTTGCGGTCTATTAAAAATAAAATCAATAAAGACATTCAAGACGAAGAAATTCAGCAGAAAATTTTTGGACTTTTAACTAAATATCATGATGTTTTTCCACTATGGATGGATCCTTAGGAAAAACAGATGTGATCGAGCATCAAATAAGGTTAAAGGACAAGCAGAAAATTATCTATGTACCCTCGTACAGACTCCCTATGAAATTCCAGAATGAAATAAATGATGAAGTAGGTAAAATGCTAGAAGAAGGAGTCATTAGGTAATCAAACAGCCCTTATAATTTTCCTTTAATAGTTGTACCGAAAAAAGATCAAACATGGCGTATCTGCGTAGACTTCCGTCGTCTAAACGAGGAGACGATCCCTGATCGATTCCCAGTGCCATGTACTGACGATATTTTGTCTTTGTTAGGTCAGAATAAATATTTTACCAGTTTGGACTTACTTAAAGGCTTTCACCAGATATCATTAGAAGAAGATAGTATCCCATACACAGCCTTCAGCACAGCCAGGGGACATTATGAATTTTTACGGATGCCTTTTGGTTTACATTGTGCTCCTATAACATTTACAAGAATGATTAACATAGTGTTTGGAGACTTGTTAGGGGATATATTGCATGCCTATATGGATGATCTTGTAATCTTTTCCAACACCTTAGAAGAACATCTACGTAAGTTAGAACTAGTACTACAGAGATTAAGACAACATAACTTAAATGTAAAGATTAGTAAGTGTGAATTTTTCAAAACAGAATTAATATATTTGGGTTTCATGGTGTCAAGCCAAGGTCTTAAAGTAGTCCATGATAAGGTGTTGGCTATACGTAATTTTCCCATACCTACTAATGTCAAGGGAATACAGCAATTTCTGGGTTGTAGTGGATATTACAGGCGTTTTATACGCAACTATTCAATAATAGCCGCTCCTTTAACTGATCTTACGAAGAAGGGCGTAGATTTCATATGGTCTGAGCAACATCAACAGGCGTTTAATACCTTGAAAGATGAACTGTGTAGTTCTCCTATCTTAAAATTTCCTGACTTCGGTAAGGAATTCTTCATTGCAACAGACGCCTCAGACTTAGGAGTAGGAGGGGTATTGCTTCAGCAATATGATAAACAATTTTTCCCGATAGCTTTCTATTCTCGAAAATTGAGAACTTCCGAAAGTAAGTATGCAGTAATAGACAAGGAAGGGCTAGCTATTGTTAATTCACTAGTGCATTTTAAGTTCATAATTTACGGTTATCCCGTTAAGGTTCTTACTGACCATAAACCACTAACAGAGTTCTTTAAAGGCTTCAACCACAGCCCTAAACGAACTCGGTGGCATTTGATCATTCAAGATTTTGGCGCAAGAATCGGGTATTTACCTGGGAAAGCAAATATCATTGTGGATGCATTATCACGCAACCCCGTATCATCTTGTACGGAGCCTTTAGCTGAATTAATAGATATATCAACATCCGTGCCTATTGTTAAAACGATATCTGAACAAGAAGATTTAGGCTGGAGCGCTGAATTGTTATAGACTGAGCAAAGAAAAGATCAGAAAATAGAAAAAATTATAAATGCTTTTAAAGGCAATCATAAGGAAAAGGGATACATAAAGTATAAGCAGCAGAATTATATAATCAAAGATAATATTCTGTGTAGGACTGTGACAAGGAAAACCTGCAATACACCACATGTAAATAACGACCAGGTAGTAGTACCAATCTCACTTATTTCCACTGTCCTGAATTGGTTGCATTCAAATCCATTACATGGACACCCGGGGTTCTCATTAATGTCACAGAAAGCCAAATCATTGTTTTATTGGCATACGATGCTTACAGATATAAAAAGACACATAGCTAATTGTCGCACATGTCAGGAAAACAAAGGGCATACGAAAACACCTGTCAGCCTAGGGGCTTATCCTGTGCCCAATCAACCCTTTGAAAGAGTACATTTAGATTTGTTAACAGGATTTTACGAGTCAGACAGAGGAAATAAGCACCTCTTAGTAATTATAGATGCTTTAACTCGATATACAGAACTAATAGCGCTTAAAACTAAAACTGCGATTTATGCACTAGGAAGTTTTATGAGTGTTACATTTGTAAACATGGAATTCCACACATGATAATCTCAGACTCGGGTGGTGAATTTAATAATCACTTTCTTACCTCATTGTGTGAATTCCTCAGCATAAAGAAAATAAATACCATGATATATCACCCAGAGTCGAATGGGCTAGTGGAAAGAGCAAATAGGAAGATTTTAAATATATTAAGAGTAACACTAGGGGGATCAGACCCCAACTGGGATATTGCAATACCGGCGGCACTGAGTACTCTGAATCATTCATATCATATATCAATTAAAATGTCACCGTATGAAGCATTGTATGGTACCCCAGTTAGAACGCCTTCCCATGTATTAACGCCTACAACTAATCTATCAAATCCTTTAAAAGAATGTATAAATGCAAGTATAAGTCGATATGATATCCTTCGAAAGAATTTAGAAGAATCACAAATCATAATGAAAAGGAATCATGATAAAATAGCGAAGCCAACTAAAACATATACCGTGGGTGATAACGTTTATATTCAAATCAATGTGCGTAAAGGACTCAATTATAAACTAACACCTAAGTTTGAAGGCCCATTTAACATTTTGGAAACATTAACGGCCCATAGGTTTAGAGTTCAAAACGTATCCCAACCCACGGATGAGAAAATAGTACCATCGGCTCACATAAGAAATTAAAAGAAAAAAAAAAGAAAAGAAAAGAGGGAAAGAAGTGAAGAAATTTTTTTTTTTTTTTATTTTATGTGATTAAAAGTTTTCTTCTTAATACAGGAGTAATTACATAAATTTTTCTCGTTACAGGTTTCCAAGATGAATTTTTTGTTGTTGGGAGTGATATTGTTCGCTCAGACATTTTTCTCGTGTGGGATGAGCTCTAAAACTAAAAGTATAAATTTTAAATATGGCACTATAGTTGAAAGACAAGAAGACGTTTTTATTACATCGAGCAACGTAGTTGTAGAAGTGAATATGCAAGCAATTTTTCTTCAAGAGAATGATGTCACTAGCTTAAGAGCCGCCATTTCAAGGTTTTCTGCCTCATTGGATGAGTTGCATAGAAGACATTTTCATTTGACTACAGAGAGTTTGCTTGGATCAACATTAAAAGTAGCAGAGATGCTATCTGCTATCTGATGACTTGAAAAATAAGACTTACGAGACAGGATCTTTGGCTTATGACCTTTTGATGTGGACTGTAGGACACGAACATAAAGAAAGACGAAATCCGTTTATTTATGCTGCATTAAACATCTTTGGGTCTATTGCAAGTTTAGGTTTAGGAATTTCCAATC
>NC_090736.1:58716597-58739097 GCF_036898095.1 Palaemon carinicauda | reverse complement strand
CGTGACTTTGTTTTTGTCAGATACGACGTAGTTATTGGTATATGGGGTATTTAACTGCGGTTGCCAATTTCTGTTTTTTTCAATATTTGTAAAAATTTACTACGTAGTAAGGAATTGCCGTATATTATTGATTTTTTTTTCATGTTTATTTGTTAGAAAGTGTGCCTTGATGGTTGGGCTAACACGTGCATGTCTTTTTGTTTATCTGAGATGCCTTATATTAGAATGTTGGCCATTTTTCCGCGAGTGCCCCTTTTTATTTGTTTTGCATTTTTTTGCTTAGTCATGTTACCGTAAGGAATTGGCAAGTAGTGTCGCAAAACTTATATTTTTATAGTGTTGGAAAGTGTTTCTAGATGATCTGGCTACCCATGCCTATCTTTATTTTTTAGCCAGATATGGCGTATATATAGGTATGTGTTCGATTTTCCTGTGATTGCCATTTTTTCGTTTTTTCCCATTTCTTTCAAAATTACTACGTACTAAGGAACTATCACAGAGTAATGATTAATTTACATGTTTATTTGTCGTAAAATGTTTCTTGATGGTTTGCCTAGCACGTGGCTGAAATTTTTTTTTTCTGAAATGCCGTATATTAGAATGTTGACCATTTTTCCGCGAGTGCCCTTTTTATTTGTTTTGCATTTTTTTGCTTAGTCATGTTACCGTAAGGAATTGGCAAGTAGTGTCGCAAAACTTATATTTTTATAGTGTTGTAAAGTGTTTCTAGATGATCTGGTTACCCATGCCTATCTTTATTTTTAGCCAGATATGGCGTATATATAGGTATGTGTTCGATTTTCCTGCGATTGCCACTTTTTCGTTTTTTCTCATTTCTTTCAAAATTACTACGTACTAAGGAACTATCCCAGAGTAATGATTCATTTAGATGTTTATTTGTCGGAAAATTTTGTTTACTTCTTTTTTGATTGAATATCATCAAATTTTTTTAGCTAAAATATTATGTTGTTTTACATTTTTTTTTCGATTTTATTTCCCTTCAAAAAAAATTTTTTGGGTCAGAATTCTAATTTTATAGTCGTAAAATAATTGACAATCATCCAGCAATCCACCATACAATTTTTATGCATATCAAAGAATAATTAGATTAGTAAATAACACCTTGAAATTGACATACCCTTCCTGCATTTCAGGTGACAGATTAGGGAGTCTGAGTCAGTGTGGTTGGCGGCCATTTTGTGGACATATCCGAAGCGTAAGTTGCCCTATCTATATATATTCTTGTTCCCTATAGAATTTGTGATATTTTGGTATATTTTTACCTGCATAAATATCATATTATATATTAAATATATGTATTTTTTTACGAAATTTCTAAGTACTCAAAAAATGACCTTTAGATGTGGCCCCTGATATAAATGTAATTTACAAAATAATGAAGATTTTTTTTACAAATTTCTATTTTAGGATAACATATGTTTATTCCCTAAAAAAACTAGCCACTTCCTATTTCATTTGGGTACCCAAAAAAATTCATGAAATTTGGACAAATTTTTTTTGCCAAAAAAAGTTACCCTTTTTTTCTCATTTCAGATCTTCACCTCCATGGGTCCGACTTCATCCAAAATACATCAAGATGTGTCCTAAACATTCAAGAATCAATTCCTAAAAGGATTTGTGTATATATGTATAAATTTTTTTTTTATGAATTTTTATGTAAGGTATTTTTATTTTTCTACTTAATTTTTTAAAATATTTATAATAAAAAGTTTTTCAGCAGATGAGTAGTATTTATCTTTACAGTAGTTTTGGGCATTCATTGAACTTTATTTTGGCAAAAAAAAAAGGAGGTTACTGCAAAAACAGATTTTTCAAGAATTTTTTTTTGCGTCGGGGTCGCGCGCGACCGAGAATACCCTTAAAGGGGTGTCCGAGGAGCGTACCTATCCAGGGTTAAGTACTTTACCCGACGTCACCACATACTGCTTCAGATCGTGGACTTTCTTAGCATAGTGTTTGTAGAACACTGTGGATGATTCTCACCCAGTATATGTGCGAGGACATTTGAAGTCCAAACCATTGACTGTCTATAACAGTAATTAGGGGGCAGGTTTTAATACACTACCTGCCACCACTACATAGTGTTTCAGTTCATGTACCTGTTTCGCATAGTGTTTGTAAAACACTCTGGATGATTTCCATCCAGTGTATGAACGAAGACGCTCAAAGTCCATATACTGAAAGAAGTTCAGTGATGAAGCAATCTTTCTCGGATCATGACCTGCGGGAGTACTGTCAGGATCCACTCTACTAATAAAGTAGGTGAGCTTTGCCCTCAGTTGTTTTAGGGATAAGTTTGATCCAGAAGTTTCTCCTTTAAAAAGCTGTCCTCCCGTGAAGTCTGAAGTTCTATGAAGATAGACCTTTAGACACTCTACCGGACATAGAGAGACATCTTCCTTCAGAGGGCAGATTCTCCAGGGACCCCACCTTTTGGTGGGTAGCTTATTCTTAGAGAGAAAGGATGGATCAGGGAAGAGATTCAGTTCTCCTGTTTCTGAGAACTGAATGTGGCCCTCATCCCTAAAAAGGGCCACTATTTCACTAACTCTAGCCCCAGAAGCTATAGCGCACAGAAAAATAACCTTTTGGGTTAGATCCTTAAGCGAACAATCTTCATTGTTCAAGAATGAGGCATAATGTAGGACCTTGTCCAAAGACCAAGAGATGGGCTTTGGTGGTGCAGCAGGCCTAAGCCTCGGACATGCCTTCGGGATCTTATTAAAGATCTCATTCGCCAAGTCTACTTGAAAGACATATAGAAGAGGTCTAGTCAAGGCTGACTTGCACGTAGTTATCGTGTTGGCCGCCAAACCCTGGTTATGAAGATGGATAAAGAAGGA
The DNA here is from genome assembly GCF_036898095.1 of Palaemon carinicauda. Taxonomy (NCBI): domain Eukaryota; kingdom Metazoa; phylum Arthropoda; class Malacostraca; order Decapoda; family Palaemonidae; genus Palaemon; species Palaemon carinicauda. The sequence continues at coordinate 58,736,233 of NC_090736.1, read as the reverse complement.
CATGTAGAAGTTCATTGAAATCTCTCTCGGTCCTTTTGCTTTTACGAAAGCAACCCACTTTTTCCATGATGACTCATATTGTCTTCTAGTTGACTTAGACTTGTATTCCTCTAAGAATTCTATATTGCCTTTGGGGATCCCAAATCTTTTCTTAACCGCTAGGGCAAGAAAATCATGCAATGAAGGGTTTGGGTTCTCTGTAATAAATCTAAGGCAATTAATCTCTGAATCTTCTGGAGTTGTCCCTGGTTCAGGATAAAGGACAGCCTTAGCCTCTGTTCCTTCTTCAAGGAGGATAGATTGTTCTTGGGCTACCTGGGAGCCAAAAAAGCTACTCCCGCATGGAAGGATCTCAGCATGTTGAGGACTCTCAGCAGGTGATTGGACGGGATGAACTGGAAATCCTAAGTCTATCCCTTACATTTCAGAGACATGATGTTTATCATTTAAATTATAGGATCCCCGTATAGGGGAACATATCAAGGTAGTTCCTTGACAGCGCTCGTAATGAAGAGGTCAGATTGCAGTTCGGGGACTTGTTCCCATCTGGGAGAGAATAGGTCTGCGTCCGTGGACCATTCTAACTCTATCGGCCTGAGCCTGAGTAGAGCATCCACTGTCACATTGCGGATTGTTTGTATGTGAACTGCTGACAGGTGTCATCCCTTTAGGTAAGGGATGGCTAACTACACTTAAACTGTAGGAGACGTTTCTTAGCATCGTCGATTGCAGCGTCTCGTTATCGCTTCGGAGTCCCAGACCAGCTTTAGACAATCTGATCTGCTTGGAGAGAGTTTCCCTACTCATGACTGGACCAACATGGTCTTGGGATTTTCGGGCTTTGACCTTTGTTAGGGAAGCGATTAAGGAAGGACAGCTATCAGTATTTTTAGGCCTCTTCGAGCGTTTGATGCTTGTTTTCTCCAGGCTCCCAGCGCATCTTGCTGCCGTGCTCTTAGCACAGGCCATGCCTTTATTGCGAACTGGAGAGAGAACAGGGTTCCTCCCTGTTCTCGTTGTGGGAATCTGAAATTTATCTTTCATCCACGATGTTCCGGGGACCGAATCATTTCTTCGGATGTTCATAGACCAGCCACCTTGGGTGCTGCCCACCCCAGCCTCTTGTCCAGGAACATTGTTGCCTGAACCTTTCTTAGGCTTGAATATTGCATGACTGTGTCTGCCAATTTTATGAAGGCAGCTAGGACTCTGTCTAGTCTGACGAGTATCTTTCCTAGGAAGTGCATTACTTAGTGTAACCTGAATCCTAGATAGAAGGGGAAAGGGTGATTGACTGGAAGCTGCCGATAGACGACTTTCAGGTCTGGTAAGACTATAGGCACCCTTTTTTGCAGCGGGGTCCTTATGTTCAGGAGGATAAACCTTCTGGACTCGTTGTTTTATTTGGACTTGTTGAGTGGCGATAGGTCCTGAATGACACTGAATTTTCTTGTATCCTTCTCGTAAACACACAACGGCCTTCCCTGGAATTCGGTGGACTAAAGTTTCCTTACCACCTGTATGCTCTAGAGCTCTCAGGTAAACTCCTCCAAGAGGGTTTTGGATAATCGGAGGAGTAGAGGAAATGGTGGTAGAGATATCTCCACCTCTCATCTTAGTCCCATCTTGATTAGGCCATGGACCCAAGGATCAAAGGTCCAGCAATCCTAAAGAAATCTCCCTCCTACTAGAAGCATTTCTATGCTTCGACTGATCAGTAGGAATCTCTTTTCGACCATCTGTCTGTGACATCTCGGTCACTACAACTGTGGATCGTTGTTGAACCGCTCGAAATGGATATCCAGACCTCTCCATCTTCCTTTTAGGTTGGGGACCCACAACCTTAGAAGATTCTCTTTTTGAAAGGATGCCCCACTTTTGGAGAAGTCCTACTTTCTCCGTGGAGGCGTTTTTAATCACTTCCTTGACTACCTCATCTGGAAAGAGGTCTTTACCCCAGATGTTGGAAGATATTAGCTTTCGTGTATCGTGTTTCGCTGTTGCGTTAGCTAACACAAACTCCCTACATGTTCTTCTAGCCTTTATAAAGGCATAAAGGTCTTTTACCAAAGTAGCCATATGTGTTTTGGCTAAGACCTTAAGCATGTCTGGGGTATCTTGATGAGCCGAACAAAACTCTATGTAGTTCTGTAGAGATAAGGAGGCTGCAAGTCTCTCCTTTGTTTCTTGTTCCTCCTGTAAGAGAAACTCAGATAATTTTGGAAGATTTTCTTTAAATTGTCGACTGGCGATATCCGCCTCAAGTCTTCCTATTGAAAAGGTGAAATGGGCCTCCTTCCAGTTCTTCTCCTGTCTGGGAAATGCTAGTGACAGAGGCTCGCACTCCTTGAGTGTAGGACACGGTTTACCTGTCTCTATTGCCTCAGTGACATATTTGAAAGCCTTCTCCGTAAAAGGGAATGAAATTGAAACAGGAGCAAGAAAGGAAGAGTGCTTGTTACCCGGTGTGGATACGTTCTACTCCGAGTAACCCGCCTTTTCTATGCTGCTTGATAGGATAGTCTGTGCTTTTTCATTGTTGAGAATCATAACCTCCTTTGATTCCGTTCCTTTTCCTGATGTTGGTTCATCCTTCAGTCTAATGAAACAGTTCGGGAAAGCGTCAAAGCTTGGCCAGAACTGGATTTTGTCCAAAGGCACAGCACCCATCTTCTCCGAGATGTAGAGTTTGCCGTTTAAAATCGGCATTAGCTCCGCAAACCTCCAGGGATTGGTTGTGGAGCATGTCAGAAGGTCTTGATCTGAGAGTTTTTTGTACTACCCTTTAGGAGCGACAAGTGGAGCTTTACCAAGCTCTACCTTGCATTTCGCTTCCTGCTTTGTGCTCTGTTTGCACAAATTTTCTACCAGATTCTTGACTTGGGCCCATAACTGGTTCATTCCATCTAAAAGAGGTATAGAAGGCGGAGATATCAATGTCGTTGGCTCATGAGCCTGTTGGGACGGAGACAATTCCAACCCGACATTCTCCCTTTCTTCCCGTGGGCGCTTTTTTCCCTCCTTCCCAAAGGTTATCTGGCCATCGGGATATGTACCTCGTGTCTGGGGTACCACTATTTCCTTGCTCGCTGTTGGAAATAGTAACCTACGCATCTTGTCATTAGGCAGGTAAGGTCCCGGAGAGATTTTCTGAAAGCCTCTCACCCAGATGCGTAGTTTGAAACGAGCTGCATCCCTAGTCTCCACCGACTTGGGATTCTTGAAACCTTCGGACAATAGGGCCCGACATACTTTACAGGCCTACGGGTTGCAATACTGCAGGTGTTCGGAAATAATATTGCAGGGGGCATGAAACCTGCATGCATTATGTCCGTAAAAACACTTACTCTTAGTTTTGCAGAAGACTGCAACACATGACATCTGGCGATCCTCCTGTAAAGGAAGGAAAACAAAATGAGTATACAATTGATTATCTCACTGATAACCAACAAATCAAAAGTCATATCTTAACAGAATAGCTTAGGATAGCAAGCTATAAAGGGATAGTAGGAGACACATACTTGTGTATCCCTTGCAAGCAAATGCTGGTACCTCCCCTCAGTATTAAGTGATAGGAATTTCCTTTTCGAAGGAATTCCAACTGAAAAAGGGGTTTTCTAACCCCTAGGGATAGGGAAGTGTATACTTCACTGTCCCTTTCATGCTAAATACTGCGGGGTACGGAAGACTGATTTATCAATCAGCTTAACGAAGAAATACTATTCCATCAATGTAAGAGCGGCTGCAGCATAAGCTCACACGAGGATACCCAAGATATGCTAGAAATAGTTACTTTATAATCATACTGTAGTTTTCTATTTGCAGTATGCACTATATTGCAATATACTGGCTACTGTATAATTATATATAGTATGATCCAGCCATTGTGTTGCCTTTCTGGTAAGCAACAGACTGTATGGTCCAGCTGGCATGATGCCAACTGGACTGGGGAAAGGAAAGACATATATTTGTATATATCCCACCCAACTTATTTGCTGTGACCCCCTTACAAAATTAAAACAGAGTTTCCTAATCATGGAGACTCGAGGATAAGGGCTCTGGGCTTTAAGGGTTAGGAGTGTAATCTCCAGTCCTTAAAATTTTAATATTGCAGGGTAATCTGAAGACTGATTTCTAATCAGAATATCGAAGAATTAAATTCTTTCAATATGAGATTGGGTTCCACAAATATTTGGGTAGGATTTTCAAATATATTGGAAAAACACTACTAGCATAAAATATACAGAAACTTTCTATTTGCAGTATATCCTATACTGCAGAAATACTAACTACCTGTATAAACCTATACTGTAGTACAGCCAGCATGTCGTCGGCATAGCTAGCTAATGCTAGCACATCTAGCCTGCTAGCTAAAAGAAAGAGAGATAGCATGGAGAACAGGCTACCTTATACTGTATATATATACAGTAAAAGGGATGTAAAAGACTACTATTACTACCTTCTCCAGAAAGAAGGTTCAAATGGAAGGGGAGAATATAAAATTCAAGCTTCCATCCAGCTACAGTACTGTCGCCGGCAAGGATCTGTCTAAACCTTGCCGGCCAGCACCGCTGGCCAGTACTGCCGGCCGGCAGTATCAGTAGAGTTGGCGTGCTGCCGGTTGAGCAGGCCCCATTCTGTGCCGGCCTGGTAGGCAGCACCCCGGCAGTAGCCACTGTTGCTAGCAGTTCAAGAAAGAACTGAAGAACCTTTGTAAACAGAAGGGACTTCCCACTTACAGTAAACATGGCCAGCAGCTGCCGGCTGACAGTTGCCCTGGTTGCCTGCCAGCAGTCACCATGACTGCCGGCCGACAGCAGCCATGACTGCCGGCCGGCAGTAGTCTTTACTGCGGGCCGGCAACTAAAATGGCCGGCAGCTCACAGCTGTCATTACTGCCGGCCGACGGATGTTAAGGCTGCTATCCGGCAGCTATCAACTGTAGGAGGGGGAGTCTGGTCGATCTAGGCAACCCACCGGCAACAGTAAGGTTGCCGGGATTCGCCAACATAAAGGGATAGAAGGGAAGGGAAAAGAGGGTCCTGTGAAAGGTACAGCAGGAGCCGGCCTTAGCCTGTCCTGCTCCACCTAGCAACTCTGTTCCTGTATTAGAACTATCCCAGGCGGCTAAAGAATTCTATTCCTTAGCCTAGGGTTAGATTAATACAAATAAGAGGTTGGTAGCTACCCACCCTCGCCACCACCTCTAAAGGAAAGGAAACGGGGTTGCAGTGCCAGTGTCCCCTAAGTATTAGAAGAATTCTATTCCTCAGCCTAGGGTCCACTAACACAGGACTAGTCTGCTAGGTCACAGGAAGAAGGGTCATATCGTACAGACCATTCAGGAGTGGCCTAGGGAGGTCTAGCCTCCTATGTCAGTAGCCTAACGTAGCAGAAGAATTCTATTCATCTTGCCAGGTAGCTACCGACCACAGACTAAATACTCTGAGATTCTGGCCAAAACCCCAAAAACCTGCATCTATGGTTACAGAGGAAGGGCAGAAAAAACCGTAGGAAAGTCATGCCTGAATTAAAAATTCAAGGCCGACCGGCTAAGGTTGTAGCCTGAGGCTACACTCAGAGGGAAGAGGGATTACCCTTAAACTCCCTTTTTGTGAGGGGTAAAGTTCATCCAATTAAAAGAGATACCTATCTCTGCATAATTGAAATCACCATACACAAGGGTAACCAGGGAGTGTCTAACGTATAATAACACGCCTAGGTTAGGAACCTAGGCGAGACAAGATCTCGGTTACCTCACTCACCGAGACTCTAACTATACGATCAACATGGAAAGGAAAAATATGCACAATGTAAATATCTTTACAAGAATATATTGCCTAAATAGCTAACATAATAAAATAATTAATTAATAATATATGAAGCTATTTAAAAACCGGGAAGTCGTTCTGCTAACTAAATAACATGCCCAACGAACGACAGCGCTCATAGCGCCTCCTGTGCAGGCTAGCTCTAAACACAATAAATTACTCAAATTTCACTGTGAAAAGGGAGCTAAAAAACAATTCTTTGTAAAGACCCAATACTCAACTTTCCGAAGGCGAAAGAAGTTGGAGAATGCATAAAAATTCTTGAAAATTGATCGAAAAGTTAGATCAACATGGAACACCACTGAGCGAAATCGCTACAAAATTAGGAATGTCCTCCATCCTGGGAATGGCGCTGGGGTGGTGGTCAATAGTAGTACGGGAACGGGGGTAACCTTGTTAATTCTCTGGGAATATCACTGTAGTATATAATATATCCTTTTGAAGCTACCTTAGGAACTTCCATCAGGACGACATGGCTTGAGCCCAAAAATACATATATATACATACATATATATACATATATATACACTCATATATATACATATACATACATATATATTAATACAATATATATATATATATATATATATATATATATATATATATATATATATATATATATATATATATATATATATATATATATATATTTGCGTAGATGATCTACATCCATTATTGCCGCTGGTGTGGATGGGAGGTGTCACGGTTGTGAGGTATTTGCATTCAAAGCTATATATGAGAGTATTGGATGATCTCAGCCATCCCGAAGGTGGTTTGGACCCTTTTGGCAGAACTATTTCCAAGTGTTGGGTCTTCGGAATCCAGGGGGATCCAATGATTGGGGTAGGACTCTCGGCTTTTGGCCTGAAGCCCGTCATTACAGATATGGGGAGGATGATTCCATAGTTTCTTCGCCTCAGTCCTAACAGGCGGGTTCAGCTTACAACTGTGGCTCTATATCTGTTTTGGTGCGATCCTTCGGGTAGGGTATGGAGTGGACCATCTGGGAAGTATACTCTCATTGTGCCGATAAAGGAGAATGCAAATTTCCTATCTGGCGTATGATGTCTCCATATTCTCGAGCAGGTAAATCTATGTAATTAACCCTTGTCTCGACCCCTACTTTATGGATTTTTCAAATAACGAACCCCCATCCCCTGGATATGCTGACTCTTCCCCGGCACTGTTAACGACCTCTGCTAATTTATTTAATGAAAATTCTTTTGACGACCTTTGAACTAAAAAAGACCACTCGACTCATGTTAAAAGTCTACTAATTTAGGTAACACTAGGAAACTGTGAATCCTTTAAGATGTCCATATATATATATATATATATATATATATATATATATATATATATATATATATATATATATATAAGAGAGAGAGAGAGAGAGAGAGAGAGAGAGAGAGAGAGAGAGAGAGAGAGAGAGAGAGAGAGAGAGAGAGAGAGAGAGAGAGAGAGCGCATTTGTTTTATGGATTGATAAAGGAAAAAAGGATGAGACTCAAGTGATGAAAAAACGGATGAAAAAACGGATTTTGAGCGAAGCGAAAAATCTATTTTTGGGTGAGATGGCCATGTCGTCCTGATGGAAGTTCCTATAGGGTAGCTTCCTAGGGTATATTACAACTACGGCGATATTCCCAGAGAATTTACCTTAAGGTACCCAGAATTCTAGCTCATGGAGCGAATATCCCTAATAAAAGTACCAGGGATATCGCGAAATATCAGAGGACGTATTCTTGACACGCCACATGGCAATCTGCACCCCGAACAGAGATAACACTTCGAAGGGGTCAATTGGCAAGAAAACGAAAACGAGAAAGAAAAAGGAGAGCCGTTCGCAAGGCTCTCTCTTCTCCCGATTCGTAAGCGTGCATTGCGCCGATTCTGGCGCCATCTGTATTCCTTGTAGCGATACACGAGGTGCTACAGATACTGTATGTAGGGAGGGGTCCTACAGCCCTTTCATAGAAAGGGAAGGGCGGGTCCATCAGGACGACATGGCCATCTCACCCAAAAATAGATTTTTCGCTTCGCTCAAAATGCGATTTTTGGGCTCAAGCCATGTCGTCCTGATGGAAGTATACCAGAGCATTACTGTATCTGTGGATTCTCAGAACGTGCTGTACTCCCCGGAGGTATTTCCCCGGTCGACTAGACCTAGAGACCTAAGATGTTACCGTTATACATCTTTTCAACTAACCATAAACCATGTTAGAGCTTCCTGCCCCCTACAGGGAAGAGTCCTACTAGACTCTGGAAAAGTCTCGAAGAGTACATATACCTATGTATGAATACCAGGCAAGCCAATATAGTGGTCTCACCCTATATCATGTAAAGCATAGTTTGTGAAGAACCACTGCGTCAATATGAAATATCGACCAGTTCTCCACTCAATACTTGTATTGGACAAAGGTTTATATCCGCATAGGAGGAAACTTGTAAATCCGCCACCGTCCCCTTATGAGATGGAGTCCTCCCGCTAAGGGAAAGCATAAACCAATGCAACATTAGCTTTCATAAAGGAACAATCTATTAGAATTATCCCAGATAAATATACATAGAATGAATGCTCAATTATACCAATAAATTGACACAGGTGAAGGAGACGCAAGGTTCTCAAGAACAAGTTTATTGACAGGCAATAAATAGACAGGTTAACAACAATTATATATATATATATATATATACATATATATATATATATATATATATATATATATATATATATATATATATATATATATATATATATATAAGAGAAGGATAACCAAAACTTTAAGCATAAGTATGATAGTAAACAGAAACTTGTTTAGCTGAAAGAAAAACATTAGTGCCACTTTTAACATACCGAGGTATCAAAGTCATAAAAGTCTTTATTACTAATCAGTCACATTAGCATTAGAAACGCTCGGCACACATGTCTGCACTTATGCCAGGTTCACCTTTGGAAGTGGAACAGTCAACGTGGGCAACTCGGTGCCCTCACTTAGTTTGTAGCACAGTATGTAACTACACACTCACCCTGGAATTAATCGTCCCAATTAAAACCACTGTTCCTCGCAGAGTTAAACAGCAGGGTTAACGACGCAACCCACTGCTACCACAGATCTCTTTAGTTGCTCCACTTGCTTCGCATAGTGGCGAAAGAACACTCTGGAAGACTTCCAGCCAGTGTATGAACGAAGATGTTCAAAATCCATACAATTAAAGAAATTTAAGGATGAGGCAACTTTCCTCGGATCGTGACCTGCGGGTGTACTGTCAGGATCCGCTCTGCGAATGAAATATGTGATTTTCGCCCTGAGTTGTTTCAGTGATAAATTTGAGCCTGGTGTTTCTCCCCTGAATAGTTGACCACCCTTGAAGTCTGAAGTTCTATGAAGATAGACCTTTAGGCATTCTACTGGACATAGAGATGCATCTCCTTTCAGAGGGCAGATTATCCAGGGACCCCACCTGTTGGTGGGTAACTCATTCTTAGCGAGAAACGTAGGATCCAGAAACAGGTTCAGTTCTCCCCCATCCAGGAACTGAACACGACCTTCCTCTCTCGTGAGGGCTACAATCTCACTAACCCTGGCCCCGGACGCGAGTGCAAATAGGAAAATAACTTTTTGGGTAAAATCCTTTAACGCACACTCCTCATTGTTCAACAGAGAAGCGAAATGAAGAACTTTATCTAAAGACCATGAAACGGCCTTTGGAGGTGCTGAAGGTGTGAGCCTAGCGCAGGCTTTCGGAACTTTATTAAAGATCTCGTTAGCGAGGTCGACCTGGAAGGCATATAGAATGGGTCTTGTCAAGGTAGACTTACACGTTGAAATCGTGTTAGCTGCCAACCCTTGACCATGGAGGTGGATGAAGAAAGATAAGCAGAAGTCCGTCGAGATCTCCTGCGGATTCTTTGCCTTGACAAAGGCCACCCATTTTCTCCAAGATGACTCATATTGCCTTCTAGTAGATTTGCACTTATATTCCCCTAGGAAGTCTATGCTGGCTTTCGAAATCCCGAAACGCTTTCTCACCGCTAGGGAGAGAAAATCATGAGCTGCAGGGTCCGGGTTTTCTGTAATGAAGCGCAGACAGTCGACTGCTGGACTCGCTGGGTCAGAACTGGATCTGGTAGCGGTAGAAACTTCAACCGTAGTCCCAATGCCAGGGGGAACCACACGCTGTTCGGCCACTTGTGGGCCACTATTGCCGCTACCCCCTTGAAGGATCTCAGTTTGTTGAGGACCCTCAACAGAAGGTTGTGAGGAGGGAACAGATAAATCCTGGACCATCTGTTCCAGTCGAGGGACATCACGTCCACTGCTTCTGCTAAGGGGTCCTCGTACGGGGACACGTACAGGGGCAACTTCTTGTTGTCTTTCGTCGCAAAGAGGTCTATCTGCAGTTCTGGGACTTGACTCAAGATGAAGGAGAACGATCCTGCGTCTAGGGACCATTCCGACTCTATCGGTGTGAACCTGGATAGAGCGTCCGCTGTCACATTGCGGACTCCTTGAAGGTGAACTGCCGACAAGTACCACTTCTTTTTTTCCGCCAATCGGAAGATGGCCAACATCACCTGGTTGAGAGGTGGCGACCTTGATCCTTGTCGATTCAAGCATCTCACAACTACCTCGCTGTCCAGCACCAACCTTATGTGGATCAAGTGACGCTGGGAGACTTTCTTTAAGGTAAGGAGCACTGCCATAGCTTCTAGAAAGTTTATGTGAAAGGTCTTGAAAAGATTGGACCAGGTCCCCTGGGCCTTTTTCCGATGAGAGTGACCTCCCCACCCCTCCTTCGAGGCGTCTGTGTGAATCATCACCGACGGGGGAGGTGGCTGAAGAAGTACCGACTTCTTTAGATGTCTGGCTTGGGACCAAGGCCTGAGAAGAGTACGTAGCCGAAGCGGAACTGGTCTTCTCAGATCTCTTCGCGCGTTTGATGCATAACTTCTCCAAACTCCGGTTGCATCCTTTAGCTGTGCTCTTAGCACCGGGTCTGTTACCGAAGCAAACTGGAGAGAACCCAGTACTCTCTCCTGTTCGCGTCTTGATATCCTTTCGGAATCTAGAAGTCTCTTGACAGAACCAGCTATCTCCTTCGTTTTATTCGCCGGGATGGAGAATTGGTGTGACATTAGGTCCCAGTGGATTCCCAACCACTGGAACTTTTGAGATGGAGAAAGTCGAGACTTTTTACTGTTGATCTTGAAGCCTAGATACTCTAGGAACTGGATCACCTGCAGGGAAGCTTGCAAGCATTCTGTCTTGGATGCTGCCCACACCAGCCAGTCGTCCAGGTAGGCTACTACCTGAATTCCCTTTAGGCGTAATTGTTTGAGAGCTACGCTCGCAAGCTTCGTGAAGATCCTTGGGGCTATATTTAGCCCGAATGGCATGGCTCTGAAGGCGTATAGTCTTCGTTGTAGCTTGAACCCTAGGTAGGGGGAGAGTCGACGATTGATTGGAACGTGCCAATAGGCGTCTGACATATCTATGGAGACGGTAAATGCCCTCTTGGGCAGTAAGGTCCTTATGTGTTGCAGTGTTAGCATCTTGAACTTGCAGTTCACTATGAACTTGTTGAGTGGCGACAAGTCCAGAATGACTCTGAGTTTTTCCGAGTCCTTCTTGTCGACACGGCCTGGGGTACCCACTGGAATGTGGTCGGGGTTTGTGCCACCATCTGGGGCACTGAAGGCATCGGCAATTGCTGTTGCTGTCTAAATGGCTTGGCTGGCCGAGACGGTAGCCTAGTCCTCTTAGTCTTTCTCTTTGGTTGGGGACCCTCATCCGGGGAAGACTTTCTCTTGATAGACAGGCCCCACTTCTGGAGAAGGTTTCTATTCTCCGTGGCAGCCTTATCAACAACTTCTTTGACCAACTCGCTAGGGAAAAGGTCTTTGCCCCAAATGTTGGAGGAGATTAGTTTCCTTAGCTCGTGCCTCACCGTAGCCGAGGTGAACACGAACTCCCTACAAGCTCTCCTCGCCCTGACGAAGCTGTAAAGATCCTTCGTCACTGTGGCCAGATGAGTCTTGGCCACTACCATGAACATTTCATGGACCTTGGGGTCACTTGCCATCGTCTCAAGAGTGGTCTGAAGAGACATTGAGGCAGCCAGTCTCTCTTTTGTCTCGAGCTCTCTCTGCAAAAGACAGTCAGACAGCTTAGGGAGGTTCTCACCGAACTGACGTCCGGCAATATCAGCCTCCAACTTCCCGACTGAGAAGGTAAGATGAACGTCCTTCCAGTCCTTGTGGTCCATAGGTAGGGCCAGCGACAAGGGTTTACACTCCTCCAAGGAGGGGCAAGGCTTGCCAGCCTCGACTGCTTTTAACACAGCCACAAACCCTTTCTGCAAAAAGGGGAAGGCTCTAGCAGGAGAGGACACAAAGGAAGGGAGCTTCTTACTCAATGCAGCCACCTTTGAGTTCGTGAAGCCCCTCTCTTTCATCGAAGATGAAAGCAAAGCTTGAGCCTTAGCATGGTCCATCACTATGACCTCCTTCGGCTCTGTCTCCTCCTTTGAAGCTGGTTCCTTCCTCAACCGGACATAAGAGTCCGGATATGACCCTTTGCTGGGCCAGAATTCCACCTCCTCTAGGGGAACTGAACCCAACTTATCCGACATGACGATCTTCCCAATCGTCATCGGCATGTGCTCAGGATATCTCCATGGGTTAGCATCTGAGCACAAGGGAAGGTCTTTCACATTGAACCTCTTCTGGGGCCCACGTGATGCTGCAAGTTTCTGCATCTGCAGTTCCATTGCAGCCGCCTTCTCATTATTCTCCTTCTGCATTTGTTGGATCATTCCAACAATAGAGGAGAGGGCCTGTCCCAGCTCTACTGGGAGAGCGGACGATGTTGAGGGAATAGGTTCAGGGATCTGAACCGTAGCAGCCGACACTTCGTCGGCCTCTTCCTCTACAATGTCTGGGGCTTGATCTTCATTCTGGCCTTCAGCCAGGAGGTCTTCCTCCCGACGCTCGGACACGTCTGACATCCTGTCGTCCAACTGGATGTCTTGCAAGGCGACCGCGACTTCAGCATCCACCGGGATCTGAACTAGGGGGATCTCCTCTTGAGGCTGGGGAATCACTGCATCAGCTGATGCCCTAGGGAAAAGGTAAGCCCTCATCTTCTCACTTGGAAGATAAGGTCCAGAGGTGTTCTTCTGGAAGCCCCTTACCCAGGTAAGAAGCTTCTCCCTTGCTATATCCCTTGATTCTGCCGTCCTAGGGAAATCAAAAGCTTCAGTATACAGGTTAGAGCACACGGTACATACCTGAGGGTCCCAGTACCGGAGATCACCCTTGGAGACAGCGCATGCTGCGTTCCTCCTACATAACTCATGTCCGCAGAAGTTCTTACTGCGGACGTTGCAGAAAGCACTTCCGCACTTCGGACGTTCCTCCTGTAAAGAGAAGAAATTTCCATGAGTATCAAGTGAACTACGTATCACTGGATATGCACAGTTTAGCATAACAAATCAGAAAGGAAAGACACACACTTGTGTTTCCCGCACAACCAATTGTTGCAGCCTTCCAGATAATAAAATCGTATGGTTAATCTGTCCTAGAGTAACCAATGACAAATTTCCAGAGGAAACAGGTGGAGCTCCCACCTAAGATATGATTTTAAAATACCAGATAATAGACAAGAAAGAACTCACTTTCTTATCTGTAAGGCAACAGCAAAGGGCTGTGCAAGACAACACAAAAGTGTTAGAACACACAGTGTTGTACCAATACTGTACTATAGTTTTCTCCCTACAGTATATGCTATACTGAAGAATACTGGTACAGTATAGAAGGTAATGCGCCGGCCGGCACACACCATAACTAGCTTTAAAGTATACTACTTAACAGCTATAAGGCGGCAGAACGCTGGTTCAAATGCATATGCCGGCCGGCAGTAACTGCCAGCCGGCAGTAACTGCCAGCCGGCAACAGCCAATGTCGGCCGGCAATGACTGCCGGCTGGCAACTACACAAGGTAGCACCCGGCTGCCGGCCACCGCTCATAGCGACCGGCAGACAAGGGCGTGACAAAAGCCGGCCGGCAAAGGTAAACAACCGATGCCGGCCAGCAGCAAAAGAACCAGAGAACTTCGACTGCCCGGCTGCCGGCCACATAGGACGGGAGCCGGGTCGAGTACAGCACTAGAAGAAAACAGAATGGATGCCAGGATAAGAGAGTATACTACCTCCAAGCCCGGCAAACCGAAAGAGTGCATATAAGGAAGGGGAGAATCTAATTCAGGCTTCCTGACCAATGCCGTCTGGCTCTACAGACAGACATGGATGAGGGACCAAGGGAGGTCCGGGCAGCACTCAAAGCAGAAGACCTTTGCCGGCCGGCACACTCCGCCGGCCGGCAAGGGACTGAGTCAATTCCACATCCTAACCTATACTAGGTCCAGATGTAGAATAACGTACAGTACTGTAACGGCTAGGCCATTACAGAGATAGAGGGGGAAGGGACAAAGAGGGTCCTACCAACCTTGCTTTAGTAAAGAATCACCCGCAGCCAAGAAAACTCCTCTTAGCCTAAGGGAGATCCAAGGGGGGGAGGCCAGCAATACTTGCCAACCCCCACTGAACCAAAGCAAGGAAGGTGTTGCTACTTCCAGGGAAATGATCTTATCCTCCCACCGAGAACAGCAACAAGGACTAGTCTGCTAGATCACAAAAGAAGGAATCATCTCGTACAGAAACCTTCGGGAGTGACCTAAGGAGGCTAAGCTTCCTATGTCTGTGTCAGACTGGCGAGGGAGACTCTACCCCAAGCCAGACAAACACAGATTCAGACTAAAAACTCTGATGTTGTGCCCCTCTCTGAAGCCAGACTTACTGGAACAGGAAGGTACAGTAACACCCCAATATAGTTGTATCGAAAGTTAATTCAGATAAACCACTAGGGTTAAGCTCAAGGCTTAAACAGAGGGAAAGGGATTGCATACCTTCTCCGAAGAAAAGAAAGCAACCGGGGAGTATGAGAAAGTATACTAAGGCTCCATAGGCAACTTAGCCTAGGCACCAAGAGAATCGATTACCTAAATCACCGAAACTCACTCGTATACTATCTTGGAAATAATCAATATAATCTTAAATGTATAAAACTGCCTAAAGCTTCAATAAAATTTTAAAACACTCGGAAATCCAAAAATCATGCAGGAAAGTACTAGGGCCAAACGACTAGGCTACATGGTCTAGCGTAGGCCAGAATTGGCGAATACTTCGCCAAAACAAACAATACTAAAGCAGGAATAAGGAAATCCTATGTAACGCTAAATAGCTAAAATTATTAAAGCAAAACAGCCGGGAACGTCGCTCTGGCTAACTAAAACTCATACCTAGCGAGCGACAGCGTCCAGGACGCCTCCGGTAGGCAATGGCTCTTGTAACAAAGATTATTACTATTAATCACTTTAAAAATTACCAAGAGCCTACATTTATACATAAAAGAAATAATACTCAACTTATCAGAGGCAGACAAAGTTGGAGAAAGCATAATAAAGCGATTAAATCCAAGATTTTGCGAGAAACGCAGGAAAAAAACACCGAGTTGTTAAGCTACGCAAAAAGGAATACAGATGGCGCCAGAATCGGCGCAATGCACGCTTACGAAACGGGAGAAGAGAGAGCCTTGCGAACGGCTCTCCTTTTTCTTTCTCGTTTTCGTTTTCTTGCCAATTGACCCCTTCGAAGTGTTATCTCTGTTCGGGGTGCAGATTGCCATGTGGCGTGTCAAGAATACGTCCTCTGATATTTCGCGATATCCCTGGTACTTTTATTAGGGATATTCGCTCCTGGAGTTAGAATTCTGGGTACCTTAAGGTAAATTCTCTGGGAATATCGCCGTAGTTGTAATATACCCTAGGAAGCTACCCTATAGGAACTTCCATCAGGACGACATGGCTTGAGCCCAAAAATGGGACTCATGGATGTCTTTTGATAGTCGTGACGAAGCGTTTGATGCTGTTTGTAATATTAGTAATATTAAAATTAACAACTTGAACATCAATCTGATTCATGATTTTAACATTCCAATCACCAATTTTAAATTTTTCTTTAGTATAAACTGTGAGATTCTTAGCACCCTGCTACGTCTGGGACTGGGGCCCATTCTGTCATTTTCGCTTTCCACAGACTGACTAAATCCATAAAGGATAGCCAGTTCCTTGTGATGCGCAGTGCCTATCTAACCAAGGAAAGTGACCCCTGCCGGTCCATACTAATTTTAGTAAGATTAGCTGCCAGGCATCCGGAGTAAAAGCTGAAGAGACATCTTGTTTATCGCCTTAAACCCACTCCGTCACCCTGTTGCCAGTGACTTCATCCAGACTTACGGGTGCATTTCCTCCACACCCGAAGCTCCTGTTATTCCACCAAGTTGCTCCCTCGCTTATATAACTGTTGGCAAACATGGATTGCTGAGATATACTGCTTAACATTTTAAGAATGAGGCCTGAAAATATTTCAAAGTAATAAGAATAATGGTCATTATGATTGTCTTCTTTGAAATGCGTTATGTAAACATGAGGTGAAAAGAAAGCAAGAATGAGAGAAAGACTTGCAAATAATTTTTTAAAAGTTTGAAGTAATATCTTATGGTTTTAGTTACTGGAGAGAATTTTTATGCTAATGTCATCCAGTTCGAAACATAATGATTAACACTTGACGCAAACGATATGATTAGTATTGCAATCAAGGCCAACTTTAATGGTCATAAAATCGGCGTCATTGGGTCCATTAACTTTTTAGAGTTGCAGTGCCCTATGTGGTAACGTTCCTGACTGGTGATCGCCAGACTGGAGTCAGTCTCTCGCTGCAACCTCACCATCCTTGTGAGCTAAGGATGTGGGTTTGGGGGAACCTATAGGTCTACCTGCTGATTCATCAGCAGCCTTTGCCTGGCCCTCCCTAGGCCTAGCTTAGGTGGAGAAGGGCTTGGACGCTGATTATATATAACGTCATTCTCTAAGACATTGTGCTGTTTGCTAGGGCAATGCCAGTCCCTCGCCTCTGTCATCCATGAGCGGCTTTGAAACCTTTAAACCTTTAAAGGTTTGAAAAGGCTTGTTTTTGAATGGCAGAGTCAAGGGACAGACCATTGTCCTAGACACCAACTATATATATAGGCCTACATATGAATAACATCCAAGCTCCCTCTCCAATAAGCAATGACCAGGGAAGGCCAGGTAATGACTGCTGATGATTGATTACTTCAACCTATACATTCCCATTGACCTCACTCCCTAGCTCCCAAGGGTAGTGAGGTTGCAGACACTACTAGAAACTATCGAGCTTAAGCGGGTCTCGAACTCCCGTCCAACACAATGCCATGCAGTGACATTTCCAATAGGTTACCACAAACTTAATAATGAACCAAAATGTCTCAATAAAATTCCAAAAGAACCCACATCTAAAGTGGAATTCAGAGGAGGCTCTTCAGTGGAATATCAACATTCATTGTTATTTTTATTTCTTATAGAAACCAGCCACAAACAAACTTACATACAGATACAAAAGAAGTCCCATCCCATTACATATCTTTTTAATCGAAACAATACGGCAACTGATAAAACTTTTGATCTTATTTTGACTCTTTTGCATTCTTTTCTTCCAACGTCGATGGTATTGATGGTATTGACATCACAGTCATTCATCTGCTGCTTCAAGAAAGGATTCCTATCTCTGTGCCCATTGAATGCATAGATAGAAAGAAATAAGGTTTTCTAGTCTTCCAGTCACATGGCCGATCAGATAAGGAGGAATATTCCCTTTGCATAATCAATCTTTAATCTCATTATATCTGGTTTATATTCTGTCTAAAAACTGGGAATTTTGTGAAGCTCTTTGAATGGACATCCCAAGGTTATCAACTCTTGAAAGAGGCCTTTGAGAAATGAGACATTCCGTCAAAAGGGGGAAATGTGTAAATTATTAGAGAATATGTCATTCATGAATCACTGTGTAGGAAGCTAAATTATTTTATCATCATCATCACCATCTCCTCCTACGCCTATTGACGCAAAGGACCTCGGTTAGATTTTACCAGTCGTCCCTATCTTGAGCTTTTAATTCAATACTTCTCCATTCATAATCCTCAGCTATGTAGGCCTCGGTCTTGCAACTCTTTTAGTGAGTGCGTTGTGAAATACTGCGAAGGAAGCTAAATTTTTCAAGATAGATTTGATGGTATACGTGATGATCATTCCGTAGAAGGTAGTCAGAGATTATTGAATATAGGTAAAGATTTCATTTTTTTAAATCTCATGATTTTTTTCATGTTAACGGTTACTTTTAGGCAGAATGTTAAGTGTTCATAAACATTGCGATTTTATATAAAATAGGTTTAACAAATGAACGACACACTGAATTGTCTTTAATATATTTTAGGAAGCAGAGATACATACTTCACGCCAATACGTAATAAATAAAGCTGTATGCATCTAAATCGAACAGGTAAACATAATATCTACCACAATGATTATAAACAAGCTGCTAATGGTAAGACGTAACCTATCGGAACGTAAGTTTAATTTATTTATCCACATTTGTATATTATTTACTTATAGTTGTTTGATATGTGACTTGATATTTAGAGCATAATAGATGTTTTGGTTGTTCAATTATTTTTCTGCCTTTTTGAAGTTGTTTTTTTGTAGTTGTTCAATTCTTGTTCTGTCTTTTTATAATTGTAAAATTCCGGGACCTCTCACTTAGGAACCTTTGTCTTAAAATAAACTAACAAAACTTAACGTAACCTACTCCAATAGTGTCTACGGTTCCCGACGATGTAATTTTCTGTTCTTTCAGGGGGAGGCTTGGCGTAATTTGACCTCTGTAACACTGTAGTACCGTCTGGCCAGTTGTAGTTTTGCAATAGGCATAGGATCCTTCTCTCTGGTTTCGGTTCATTTTTCCTTTACCTCCCTCCCCCCCCCACCCCCCACTCCACACACACTGAATAGTCATGTAAAGCAGGAAGTAATCTGAGTGTAAAGGTTTTAAAAGGTCCAAAAGCACTTTGGAATGTTGTTCAAACTTTCCTAAAAAAAAAAAAACATTTTTGTTCCATTTAAAAAAGCTTTGAGACATTCAATAAGATATTTTATCAATTTTACGACTAAGAAACAAAACCAATTGAATGAACTTGCGACGGTATATATATGTTACGGAAAGTTCTTCTGAAAGAAAAGTTTCTATCGCATTGTCAGAATGGGGCCATGTGCCTTGAAAGGGTCATGTAAAAAAAGGTCGCTCTCTCCAGTGATGGCAACATTACGAGACTCTTCTGAACTTATGAAATGACCTTTATGAGCAAAAGTGCCGCCTCGATTATGTCAGAAGCAAAAGTGACCACCGGATGTTTACCTTTCCATTTGAATTACTTGGAATATCGATGAATATTATTCAGAGGTCTAGCCCGACGTAAACAACACTATAGATTACTTCAAATGAAAGACACATTGATAAGCGATTATAACCAAACGCATGCACCGTATGTGTATATTATGTGTATATGTATATATATATATATATATATATATATATATATATATATATATTTATATACATATATATATATATATATATGATAAATTTTTTTTGCACATTTAAAAGTGTTTCTTTCTTATTTCAAATAAGCCATATATATTAATACATTAAAGTCTTTCATCGTGGCGGAGTGGTATGGTCACTGGCATACAGATATCCTGGACGAGGGTTCAAATTCCCGCCGGTCCGATATCATAGTCTTTGGGCGGTTCCGCCTTGGGCTCTGATCC
>NC_090736.1:58646597-58714097 GCF_036898095.1 Palaemon carinicauda | reverse complement strand
AGAGAGAGAGGTTGGATGGAGGAATCTGTGTCAGTGATTTTAATGATAAAATATTGTTCTGTAAAAAAGGAAAATGTTGTAGGAAAGTTTTTAGAATATTTTCGAATCTATGAATTTTCTTTTATCCTGACTCAATGCATGAGTTGTTTTTAACGCGCTCAGTATCCTCTTGAAATTTTGCAGAGAGAGAGAGAGAGAGAGAGAGAGAGAGAGAGAGAGAGAGAGAGAGAGAGAGAGAGAGAGAGAGAGAAAACATTTCCGAGTAATGTAAAAGTTATGTATTGGAACTCGTTTCAGCCATCCATCCAACTCGTATAATTTAGGAGAAAACTTCCGGAAGCCAAATGTCTGTTCTCAGAATTTGTTTATTATCTCAGGCGTAACGTTACTGACGTCTTCGATTGATTGATTGATTGATTCAAAGTTTTCTGACGTCTTCCACGCTTTGATGTTTCTCAGTCATGTAAAAAAAAAAGTTTGAAGGAGGTACAGCTGCTATCTACTGTATGACTTGCCTATATAAGAAAGATAGGCAATCCCAATGCATGCAGTACTTTCATCAAGCATAATGTCTCAATAAGTACTTAATTCAGGATTCTTGTTACCTTCGCCAACTTCGTTGCCAAAGTTATGATTTGATAGGCGTGTATTTGTTTGAATGTCTGACTGTGTGTTTGTGATTCGCATAACTCAAAAATCATTTGACCGATCCCGTGAAATTTGGTGGGATGGTTGGCCCTGATCCAAGGACAATTTGATTAGAGTTTGAGAGTGATTTAGTCAAAAGTCAAGGCCAAGGTCACGAAAAGGTTAAAAACTGCTTTTTTTTCCATGTAGCTAATTTTTATCTGATTTGCATGACACTAGTGCCAAAATGTGCATAATTCAATCGCCTATCTTGTGATATACATGATATAGGTGAAGGTATGCGTTCTACCGAGTGCCCTTTCCAGTTAACTGTATTTTATGCTACCAATGCACACAACCACAACCGATTAATCTTTTGTTATGGTAAAGATACTCCAAAATCAAACCATCGTTATCTAATCTTGGGTAGTGCCATAGCCTCTGTACCATGGTATTCCACTGTCTTGGGGTAGAGTTCTCTTGCTTGAGGCTACACCCAGGAACACTATTCTATCTGTTTCTTTATTTCTTCCTCACTGAGCTATTTTTCCATGTTGAAGCCCTTTTGGGACTTATAGCAATCTGCTTTTCCAATTAGGGTTGTAGCTACCTAATAATAATAATAATAATAATAATAATAATAATAATAATAATACTTTTGCTATGCTTATGAAAAATGGCAGGTAGAGAAGAAACTAGTAGTCAGAACATCATTGTTGGTATTTTATTAAAATGTAATCAATCTTGATATTATATGACACAAATAAAACAAAAATACATTATTTTAGGCCTGGGGGAGAGAATACAAACACAAGAATTGATTACAATACAAACTTAGTAATCTAAAAAAAAAAAAAAAAAGTGATTCATTAAGCAATTTTCGAGTTAATGGCAAATGAGATCATAAATTAATGGTCGGGTGAATAATTTTTCGTATTATTAATTTTGCATCAAACAGTTCTGCCAAAACTCACACCTCATAACAGGTAATAATCATCATATTTTCGGTGTTAATGAGGAACAGAGTTTCACAATCGAATTGCAAAGTAAATTTTGATCATGGTGAAATGGTTTGTGTATTGCCATGATTGGCAAGGCTGTACTAGACAGGGACACCAATAATAGATTGGTTTGCTGTAAACGATCAGATTATGGTCTCCCAGAATCATGAGTAAACAGTGGCCAGCATGGTTATTAAAATTGAGGAATGACAGAGGATAGCCCATTAATTGCAAGTGCAAATAGATTAGGATTTTGAGCCTGAGAAGAAACTGTTTAGGAATTCCAGGGTGAGAAGAAACTGTTCAAGAATGCCAGGCTGAGGAAAAACTGTTTAGGAATTCTAAGCTGAAAAGAAACTGTTCAGGAATGCTAGGTTGATAAGAAACTGTTCAGGAATGCCAGGTTGAGAAGAAACTGTTCAGGAATGTCAAGCTGAGAATAAACTGTTTAGGAATACCAGTCTGAATAGACACTGTTTAGGAATGCCAATAACTGTTCAGGAATTCCAAGCTGAAAAGAAACTGTTTAGGCATGCTATTGTGAGAAGATACAGTTTAGGAATACCATGCTGGGTAAAAACTGTTTAGGACTGCTATGCTTATAAGAAACATTTTAGGAATGCCATGCTGAGAAACAACTGTTTAGAAATGCCATGCTAAGAAGAAACTGTTTAGAAATGCCATGCTAAGAAGAAACTGTTTAGGAATGTAATGTGAGAAGAAACTGTTCAGGAATGCCATGCTGAGAAGAAACTGTTTAGGAATGCCATGCTGAGAAGAAACTGTTTAGGAATGCCATGCTGAGAAGCAACTGATTGGGAATACCAGGCTAAGAAGAAAGTGTTTAGGGATGCTAAGCTAAGAAGAAACAGTTTAGGAATGCTATGCTCAGAAGAAACTGTTCAGGAATACCAGGCTGAGAAGAAACCGATTTTATAAGGGGCCAATACGCA
This sequence comes from Palaemon carinicauda, assembly GCF_036898095.1. Lineage (NCBI taxonomy): Eukaryota > Metazoa > Arthropoda > Malacostraca > Decapoda > Palaemonidae > Palaemon > Palaemon carinicauda. The sequence goes on along the minus strand of NC_090736.1, from coordinate 58,711,516 downwards.
CTGGATCACGTTGTTATTTTACAGTCATATTCGAGGGTGTTCGAAAGATTTTTTCTTTATCTTTCTCAATATAAGTAGTAATTTTGACAGAGTTTACATTGTTAGCTAAATCGTCTGACTGCTTTCGTATTTCATATACCAATAAATGCTGTTTTTGATGTTGGCCAAGATATATACAGTCCCATAAGTTTGATTTGTGTACACAAGGTAAAAAACTATCCACATAATATGCACGAATCATAATAACACAACGGCACGAAATACAGTGGAATATTGGTGGCCGACTAACCACAAGTTGCTAGCCCTCCATTCAGACTCCTGCCATAAATTGTTTGTCAGCGTAATATTACGTGCAGTAGTAATTAGTATATGCTAAAAAAAATCCGTTGAAACTTTTGCATGGGAGTGAAATATAAGGAGGGTAATGAATTTGGACCCAAAGAGAGTAACGGGAATACGGGAAAGCGTATATATAAAAAAAAAACTTGCGCCTTATCAGCGCCATTTATTTCCTACGCACCTAACTAATTTACTAAAATTCTCTACGGGCTTCGATATTTCGGAGGGTTCCATATATTTGTATCAAGTCGTATTGATCATTAGACTTCCTATATTCTTTTTCATACTTATGAAGGTTGTTGCTTGTTCATTTACTTTCTCTCAAGCTGAGGACTCTCTACCTTTACACAAGACGATGATTTAATACAAAATTTAATACGTATATGTAATATTTATTACAATTATTAAACGCTCGACTGCGTACTTCATCTCTAGAATATGGTTACTCTTGAAACTTTACACATCTACAAAATGCAAGTTAAGCTAGGCTGTGTATTTAATCTATGTATAATATTGTAAATATAACTCACAGAATATGAGAAAGGCAGGTATTCGAAATAGGACCTGTGTCTTAGACTAAATTAGGGAGTGAGATTACTGGTAGGTGGTCTAGTATTCTCTCAGGCTTGTTAAGTCATATTTTACTCACCATATGCTGTAGCGCTGTGGTCAGAAAAGATACACTGCTTTTATTCTTCATTTGAAGTAATTCTTGTTTCTAGAGGTATGTATTTGCACCTTTAATAAAATAAGATCCTCTCAAAGTGGTCTCTATTAGGGTCTGCTTGAACGTATGAACTAATTAAGTCCACAAGTTCTGCAAGTTATAATCATATGCAGTGATACCTCTACATACAATCTTAATTCGTTCCAGAAACTGCTTCGTATGTTAAAACGATTGTATGTTGGAGCAATTATTCCCATAAGAATACACGGTAATTTGTTTAATTCGTTCCTCAGCCTAAAAACCCATAATAACTCCTTAATAATTGGCTACACATAATTACACATAACATTAATACAATATAATACATAAATATCTAAAAAAAGAATAATAATAAAGAAATAATAAATAAAAAAGGGGGTTTTAGGTAACACTTTACCTTAGTGACAGGGCAGCGCAGGTGTAAGGACGGCTACGCAGGAGGAGATGGAAGATCAGCGAGGAGGTAGGGACGGCGACTTTGTACGATAACGTGTAAGATAGCTTACACTAACTTACACTAGGTAAACTTTAACTTAACTTAGCTTATTTTTTTTCATTTTTATAATTTTCTATTTTTTTTTACATTTTTTTTTCTTTTCTAATTTTTAATTTTCATCATTTTCACTCGATTCGGTCTTCCTTTTCTTTGCTTCACTTTCTTTTCATCATGATCACTAGACCGTTTTAGTAGAGATTTTTTAAACAAACTATCGGGTGAAAGTTGCTTGGTACGGCTTTTGAGGATTTTTCTGAAATGAGTTAAGCAAACATCATCGAACTGCGCAACAACACGGCAAACCTGAACTTTCTGTGGGTGGTGCTTGTCGATGAAATCAACCACGTGTTGATGATATGCCAACATCTATTTTATTTCTGCCGTACCTAAGATTTGGCCTACCTCCTTGGTCTCCTCCAACTCACTCAACTGCGCTTGGAACTCATCATGCTGCATGACTTGCAGCTCCTTGAGTTCCTCGGTGGTGAGCTCTTCATGATGCTCATCGACGAGTTCGGTGATGTCATCTTCATCCACCTCCAGACCCATGTACTTTCCAAGGGATACAATCTCTTCGACGTCTTCCTCGGCGGCAAGCACAGGTTCATTCTCGGGGCCAAAGCCTTCGAAATCTCTGGGAGCAACAGCATCAGGCTAAAGCTTCTTCCAAGCTGAATTTAGTGTACGGCGAGTTACTCCCTCCCAAGCCTGATCTATGATCTTTAAGCAGTGCACGATATTAAAGTTTCTCCTCCAAAATTCACGCAAAGTTAAGTTGTTGCTTTGCGTGACATTAAAGCACTGCTTAAATAAGTGCTTGGTGTACAGCTTCTTAAAATTAGAGATGACTTGCTGGTCCATGGGCTGGAGGATTGGGGTGGTATTCGGTGGAAGATACAACACTTTGATGAATTTGTATTCGGCGATGATATCATCTTCGAGTCCCAGGGGGGGGGGGTGCATTGTCCAATCAAAGCAAGCACTTCAAAGGCAAATTCCTCTCCTGAAGGTACTTCTTGACAGCAGTGCCGAAAACTACGTTTACTCATTCCACAAAGATATGCCTAGTAACCCAAGCCTTAGAATTAGAACGCCATAGAACATGTAGCAGGTCTTTTTTGGGCTCAGGCCATGTCGTCCTGATGGAAGTTCCTTTAGGGTAGCTTCCTAGGGTATATTTGACTACGGTGATATTCCCAGAGAATTTACCTTAAGGTATCCAGAATTCTAACTCCTGGAGCGAATATCCCTAAATAAACTTAACCTGGGATATCGCGTAATATCAGAGGACGTATTCTTGACACGCCACATAGCTATCTTCACCCCGAATAGAATTAACACTTCGAGGGGTCAAAGTGGCAAGAAAACGAAAAACGAGAATGAAAGGAGAGCCATTAATAAGGTACCTCTCCTATCCCGCTTCGAGTGTGTACACAATTCCGCCGACGGCGCCATCTTCATTCCTTTTTCCGTAGCTCAACAACTCGGTGTTTTCCCTGTGTTTTCTCGTGATTTTGGAATATTTTCAACATTATGATGCTTTCTCCAGTCTCTTCTGCCTCTGAAAAGTTGAGTATTATCTTCATTATGTATAAATGTAAGCTCTTGGTGTTTTGAAATAAATCGAAAGAGATATTAACGTTTACAAGAGCTGTTGCCTGCCGGAGGCGTCCTGGACGCTGTCGCTCGCCATGCATGAGTCATTTAGTTAGCCAGAGCGACGTTCCCAGTCCTTATGCTTTAAAAATTCTAGCTATTTAGCTTTACAATAGGAATTCTTTATATGATGCCGTTAGTATTTCAGTTTCGGGGATTGAGGTAACCGATACTAGCCTACGCTAGGCTTCGTAGCCTATGCGTTTGGCCCTAGTACTTTCATGCATGATATACAGATTTCCGAGTGCTTTAAAATTTATTGAAGGTATAGGCAGTTTTATACATATAAGATATTGTTGATATTTTTTCCCAAGATTGTATACGAGAGAGTTTTGGTGATTTAGGTAATTGATTCTCTCCGCGCCTAGGCTAGTAGCCTATGGGGCTTTATTATACTTTCGCACACTTCCCCGGTTGCTCTTTTCTCCTCTGGAGATTAAGTTCAATCCATTTTCCCTCTGAATTAAGCATGAGGCTTAACCCTAATGGTTTTATCCGAATAAACATTCGGATATAACTATATTAGGGTGTTTCTGTTCTATTCCTGTAGCCAGAGAATCTGGTTTCAGGTGTGGGCAGAACATTAGAGTAATTAGTCTGGGGTCTGTTTCTTTCTAACAGAGAATGAGATTCCTTTGCTAGTTTAGGAGCAGACATAGGAGGCTTAGCCTCCCTAGACCACATCTGAAGGTTTCTGTACGAGATGATTCCTTCTTCTAGTGATCTAGCAGATTAGTCCAGTGTTGTTGTACTCATATTGAAGGATAAGATTCCCATTTCCTTGTGAATAACAACATCAAACTTTGTTTTAGTATTGAGGGAGGTGACAAGTATTGCTGACCTCCCTCCCATAGATAATTCCTAGGCTAGGATGAGCTTTCTTGGCCGTGGGATAATCTCATACTAGAGCAGAGTTTGCAGGACCCTCTTCTCCCTTTCCCCCTTATCCTTAGTAATGGCCTAGCTATTACAACTCTTGGCTGTCGTTCTACATTTGTACCTAGAGTAGGTTAAGATGTGGAACTGGCTCAGTCCTTTGCTGGCCGGCAAGATTGTGCCGGCCGACAAAGGCCTAACTTCTGTAGAGTGTTCCCCAGACCTCCCTTGGTATTACATCCATGTCTGTCAGTAGAGCCCGGCAGGCAATGGATAGAAGGAAGCCTGAATTTTACATTCTCCCCTTCCTAATGTTCACTCTTTCTGGATGGAGGGCTGTAAGGCAGTGCCGTCTTATATCCTTACATCCATTCTGTTTTTCTCTTAGTGTATGTACCTCTAGCCCGGCTGCCGGCTTAAGTGGCCGGCAGCCGGGTGGGTGGAAGTTCTCTGGTTCGTTTTACTGCCGGCCGGCATAGGTAGCCTACCATTGCCGGCAACAGAAGCACATCATAAGATCTGCCATCCATAATCGTTTTTAAGAAATGACAACAACTTAAAAGTACTTTTTTTTTGTCTTCAGTATGTGTCTAGGGAATATATAAATTAATTTAGAGGGCTATAATCAAAGAATTGCCAATGATTTGAACCTTTTGGTAGCTTTGTAAACATTGCAGTGGTTCTGCTGTGAGTGCAATTGGTGTTCTATCCAGTGATTTGAGACTTTTGATAGCGTTGTTAACGTTGCAGTGGCCCTGCTGCGAGTGCAATTGGTGTTGTAGCCAGTGATTTGAGCCCTTTGGTAGTGTTGTAAACGTTGTTGAGTAAAAAGTGATTTGAGCCTTTTGGGAGCGTTGCAAACATTGTAGAGGTTCTAGTGTGAATGCAATTGGTATTGTAAAAAGTAATTTGAGCCCTTTGGTAGCGTTGTAAACGTTGTAGAGGCTGTGCTGTGAGTACAATTGGATTTGTAGCCAGTAATTTGAGTGTTTTGGTACTATTGTAAACGTTGAAGAGGATCTGCTGGGAATGCAATTGGTGTTGTAGCCAGTGACTTGAGCCTTTTGATAGCGTTGGAATCGTTGTAGCGGCTCTGCTGTGAATGCAATTGGTGGTGTAGTCAGTGATTTGAGCCTTTTGGTTGCGTTGTAAACGTTGTAGAGGCTCTGCTGTGAGCGCAATTGGTGTTGTTGCCAGTGACTTGAGCCTTTTGGTAACGTTGGAAACGTTGTAGTAGCTCTGCTGTGAATGCAATTGGTGTTGTAGCCAGTGATTTGAACCTTTTCGTAGCATTGTAAACATTGTAGAGGCTCTGCTATGAGAGCAATTGGTGCTGTAACCGTTGACTTGAGCCTTTTGGTAGCGTAGGAAACGTTGTAGCGGCTCTGCTGTGAATGCATTTGGTGTTTTAGGCAGTGATTTGAGCCTTTTGGTAACGTTGTAAATGTTAAAGACGCTCTGCTGGGAATGCAATTGGTTTTGTAGCCAGTGACTTGAGCCTTTTGGTAGCGTTGGAAACGTTGTAGCAGCTGTACTGTAAATGCAATGGTGGTGTAGCCAGTGATTTGAACCTTTTCGTAGCATTGTAAACATTGTAGAGGCTCTGCTATGAGAGCAATTGGTGCTGTAACCGTTGACTTTAGCCTTTTGGTAGCGTAGGAAACGTTGTAGCGGCTCTGCTGTGAATGCATTTGGTGTTTTAGGCAGTGATTTGAGCCTTTTGGTTGCGTTGTAAACATTGTAGAGGCTCTGCTGTGAGTGCAATTGGTGTTGTTGCCAGTGACTTGAGCCTTTTGGTAACGTGGGAAACGTTGTAGTAGCTCTGCTGTGAATGCAATTGGTGTTGTAGCCAGTGATTTGAATCTTTTCGTAGCATTGTAAACATTGTAGAGGCTCTGCTATGAGAGCAATTGGTGCTGTAACCGTTGACTTGAGCCTTTTGGTAGCGTGGGAAACGTTGTAGCGGCTCTGCTGTGAATGCATTTGGTGTTTTAGGCAGTGATTTGAGCCTTTTGGTAACGTTGTAAATGTTAAAGACGCTCTGCTGGGAATGCAATTGGTTTTGTAGCCAGTGACTTGAGCCTTTTGGTAGCGTTGGAAACGTTGTAGCAGCTGTGCTGTAAATGCAATTGGTGGTGTAGCCAGTCATTTGAGCATTTTGGTAGCGTTGCAAATGTTGTAGACGCTCTGCTGTGAATGCAGTTGGTGTTGCAGCCTGTGATTTGAACCTTTTGGTAGCATTGTAAACGTTGTAGGGGCCCTGCTGTGCGTACAAATGGTGTTGTAGCCAGTGATTTGAGCTTTTTAATATTGTTGTAAACGTTGTAGAGGTACTGCTGTGAGTGCAATTGTTGTTGTAGCCAGTGATTTCAGCCTTTTGGTAGCGGTGTAAACGTTGTAGAGGCTCTGCTGTGATTACTATTAGTGTTGTAGCAGTGATTTGAGCCTTTTGGTAGCGTTGTAAACATTTTAGAAGTTTTGCTCCGGGTGCAATTGATGTTATATCCAGTGATTTTAGCCTTTTGGTAGCGTTGTATACGTTGCAGAGGCTCTGCTGTGAGTACAATTGGTGTTGTAGCCAGTTATTTGCGCCTTTTGGTAGAGTTGTGAACGTTGTAGAGGCTCTGCTGTGACTGCAATTGGTGTTGCAGCCTGTGAATTGAGCCTTTTGGTAACGTTGTAAACATTGTTGAGGCTCTGCTGTGAGTACAATTGGTGTTGTAGCTAGTAATTTGAGCCTTTTAGTATTGTTGAAAACATTTTAGAGGCTCTGCTGTGAGTACAATCGGTGATTTAGCCAGTGATTTGAGAGTTTTGGTAGTGTTGTAAATGTTGTAGAGGCTCTGCTGGGAATGCAATTGGTGTTGTAGCCAGTGCTTTGAGCCTTTTGGTAGCATTAAAAACGTTTTAGAGTCTGTGGTGTGAGTGCTATTGGTGTTTTAACCAGTGATTTGAACCTATCGGTAGTGTTGTAAATGTTGTAAAGGCTCTGCTGTGAATGTAATTGGTGTTGTAGCCAGTGATTTGATCCTTTTGGTAACGTTGTAAACGTTGCAGAAGCTCTGCTGTGAGTGCAATTGGTGTTTAGCCAGTGATTTGAGCATTTTGGTAGCGTTGTAAAGAGGTAGAGGCTGTGATGTGAGTGCAATTGGTGTTGTAGCCAGTGATTTGAGCCTTTTGGTAGTGTTGTAAATGTTGTAGATGCTCTGCTGTGATTGCAATTGGTGTTGCAGCCAGTGATTTGATCCTTTTGGTAGCATTGTAGAGGCTTTGGTGTGAGTGCAATTGGTGTTTTAGCCCGTGATTTGTGCCTTTTTGTAGCATTGTATACGTTGAAGAGGCTCTGCTGTGAGTACAATTGGTGTTGTAACCAGTGGTATGAGTCTTTTGGTAGCGTTGTAAACGTTGTAGAGGGTTTGCCATGAGTGCAATTGGTGTTTTAGCCAAAGATTTAAGCCTTTTTGTAGTGTCGTAAACATTGTAGAGGCTCTGCAGTCAGAGCAAATGGTGTTGTAGCCAGTGAATTGAGCTTTTTGGTAGTGTTGTAAATGTTGTAGAGTCTGTGGTGTGAGTGCAATTGGTGTTTTAGCCTGGGATTTGATCCTTTCAGTTCCGCTGTAAATGTTGTAGAGGCTCTGCTGTGACTGCAATTGGTGTTGTAGCCAATGATTCGAGAACTTTGGTAGTTGTATACGTTGTAGAGGCTCTGCTGTGAGTGCAATTGGTGTTGAAGCCAGGGATTTGAGCCTTTAGGTAGCGTTGCAAACGTTGTAGAGGATCTGTTGTGAATGCAATTGGTGTTGTAGCCAGTGATTTGAGCCTTTTGGTAGTGTTGTATACGTTATGGAGGCTCTGCTGTAAGTGCAATTGGTGTTGTAGCCAATGATTTGAACCTTTTGATAGCGTTTAAAACGTGGTAGAGGCTTTCCTGCGAATGCAATTGGTGTTGTGGCCAGTGATTTGAGCCTTCTGGTAGCTCTGTAAACATTGTAAAGGCTCTACTTTGAATGCAATTGGTGTTGTAGCCAGTCATTTGAGCCATTTGGTAGCATTGTAAATGATGTAGAGGCTCTGCTGTGAGCGCAATTGGTGTTGTAGCCAGTGATTTGAGCCCTTTGGTAGTATTGCCGAGGCTGTGGTGTGAGTGCAATTGGTGTTTCAGCTAGTGATTTGAGCCTTTTGGTAGCGTTATAGACATTGTAGAGGCTCTGCTGTGAGTACAATTGGTGTTATAGCCAGAGATTTGAGCCTTTTGGTAGCGTTGTAAACGTTGAAGAGGGTCTGCTATGAGTGCAATTGGTGTTGTAGCCAGTGAATTATGCCTTTTTGTAGTGTTGTAAACATTGTGAAGGCTCTGCTGTGAGAGCAATAGGTGTTGTAGCCAGTGATTTGACCATTTTGGTAGCGTTGTGAGCGCTCTGAAAGCTCTGCTGTGAAAGCAGTTGGTGTTGCAGCCAGTGATTTGAGCCTTTTGGTAGCGTTGTATACGTTGTGGAGGCTCTGCTGGGATTACAATTGATGTTGTGGCCAGTGATTTGAGCCTCTTGTTAGCGTTGTAAACGTTGTAGAGGGTCTGCTGTGAGTGCAATTGGTGTTTTAGCCAGTGATTTGAGCCTTTTGGTAGCGTTCTAGACGTTGTAGAGGGTCTGCTATGAGTGCAATTGGTGTTGTAGCCAGTGAATTATGCCTTTTTGTAGTGTTGTAAACATTGTAGAGGCTCTGCTGTGAGCACAATTGGTGCTGTAGCCAGTGACTTGAGCCTTTTGGTAGCGTTGGAAACGTTATAGCGGCTCTGCTGTGAATGCAATTGGTGTTTAAGGCAGTGATTTGAGCCTTTTGGTAACGTTGTAAATGTTATAGAGGCTCTGCTGGGAATGCAATTGATGTTGTAGCCAGTGACTTGAGCCTTTTGGTAGCGTTGGAAACGTTGTAGCAGCTGTGCTGTGCATGCAATTGGTGTTGTAGCTAGTCATTTGAGCCTTTTGGTAGCGTTGTAAACATTGCAGAGGCTCTGCTGTGAGTGCAATTGGTGTTGTAGCCAGTGATTTGCGCCTTTTGATAGCGTTGTAAACGTTGTAGAGGCTCTGCTATGAGAGCAATTGGTGTTGCAGCCTTTGAATTGAGCCTTTGGGTACCGTTGTAAACAGTGTAGAGGCTCTGCTCTGAGTGCAATTGGTGTTGTAGCCAGTGATTTGCGCCTTTAGGTAGCATTGTAAATGTTGTAGAGGCTCTGCTGTGCGTGCAAATGGTGTTGTAGCCAGTGATTTGAGCTTTTCATTATTATTGTGAACGTTGTAGAGGCACTGCTCTGAGTGCAATTGTTGTTGTAGCCCGTGATTTGAGCCTTTTTGTAGCGCTGTAAACGTTGTAGAGGCTCTGCTGTGATTACTATTAGTGTTGTAACAGTGATTTGAGCCTTTTGATAGTGTTGTGAACGTTTTAGAGGTTTTACTCTGAGTGTAATTGATGTTATAGCCAGTGATTTTAGCCTTTTGGTAGCGTTATATACGTTGCAGGGGCTCTGCTGTGAGTAAAATTGGTGTAGCCATTGATTTGCGCCTTTTGGTAGCGTTGTGAACATTGTAGAGTGTCTGCTGTGAATGTAATTGGTGTTGCAGCCTGTGACTTGAGCCTTTTGTAAACGTTGTTGAGGCTTTTCTGTGAGTACAATTGGTGTTGTAGCTAGTAATTTGAGCTTTTCAGTATTGTTGAAAACGTTTTAGAGGCTCTGCTGTGAGTACAATCGGTGTTTTAGCCAGTGATTTGAGAGTTTTGGTAGTGTTGTAAATGTTGTAGACGCTCTGCTGGGAATGCAATTGGTGTTGTAGACAGTGCTTTGAGCCTTTTGGTAGCGTTGAAAACGTTGTAGAGGCTGTGGTGTGCGTGCTATTGGTGTTGTAACCAGTGATTTGGAGCTTTTAGTCGTGTTGTAAATGTTGTAGAGGCTCTGCTGTGATTGTAATTGGTGTTGTAGCCAATGATTTGATCCACTTGGTAGCGTTGTAAACGTTGCAGAAGCTCTGCTGTGAGTGCAATTGGTGTTTTAGCCAGTGATTTTAGCATATTGGTAGCATTGTAAAAGTAGTAGAGGCTGTGATGTAAGTGCAATTGGTGTTGTAGCCAGCGATTTGAGCCTTTTGGTAGTGTTGTAAATGTTGAAGATGCTCTGCTGTGATTGCAATTGGTGTTGCAGCCTGTGATTTGATCCTTTTGGTAGAAATGTAACCGTTGCAGAGACTCTAATGTGATTGCAATTGGTGTTTTAGCCAGTGATATGAGCCTTTTGGTAGCATTGTAGAGGCTTTGGTGTGAGGCAATTGGTGTTTTAGCCAGTGATTTGAGCCTTTTTGTAGCATTATATACGTTGTAGAGGCTCTACTGTGAGTACAATTAGTGTTGTAGCCAGTGATTTGAGCCTTTTGGTAGCTTTGTAAACGTTGTAGAGGGTTTACTAGAGTGCAATTGGTGTTGTAGCCAATGATTTAAGTCTTATTGTAGTGTCATAAACGTTGTAGAGGCTTTGCTGTGAGAGCAATTGGTTTTGTAGCCGGTGAATTGAGCTTTTTGGTAGTGTTGTAAACGTTGTAGAGGCTCTGTTGTGATTACAATTGGTGTTGTAGACAGTGATTTGAGCCTCTTGGTAGTGTTGTACACATTGTAGCGGCTCTTCTGTACGTGAAATTGGTGTTGTAGCCAGTGATTTGAGTCTTTTAGTAGGATTGAAAACGTTGTAGAGGGTCTGCTATGAGTGCAATTAGTGTTGTAGCCAGTGAATTATGCCTTTTTGTAGTGTTGTAAACGTTGTAGAGGCTCTGCTGTGAGAGCAATTGGTGTTGTAGCCAGTGATTTGACCTTTTTGGTAGCGTTGTGAGCGTTCTGGAAGCTCTGCTGTGAATGCAGTTGGTGTTGCAGCCAGTGATTTGAGCCTTTTGGTAGCATTGCAGAGGCTGTGGTGTGAGTGCAATTGGTATTTTAGTCAGTGATTTGAGCGTTTTGGTTGCATTGTATACGTTGTAGAGGCTCTGCCGTGAGTACAATTGGCGTTGTAGCTAGTGATTTGAGCCTTTTGGTAGCATTGTAAACGTTGTAGAGGGTCTGCTGTGAGTGCAATTGGTGTTTTAGCCAGTGATTTGAGCCTTTTGGTAGCGTTATAGACGTTGTAGAGGCTCTGCTGTAAGTACAATTGGTGTTGTAGCCAGTGATTTGAGCATTTTGGTAGCATTGTTAACGTTGTAGAGGGTCTGCTATGAGTGCAATTGGTGTTGTAGCCAGTGAATTATGCCTTTTTGTAGTGTTGTAAACGTTGTAGAGGCTCTGCTGTGAGAGCAATTGGTATTGTAGCCAGTGATTTGACCTTTTTGGTAGCGTTGTGAGCGTTCTGGAAGCTCTGCTGTGAATGCAGTTGGTGTTGCACCCAGTGATTTGATCCTTTTGGTAGCATGGCAGTGGCTGCGGTGTGAGTACAATTGGTGTTTTAGCCAGTGATATGAGCCTTTTGGTAGCGTTGTATATGTTGTAGAGGCTCTGCTGTGAGTACAATTGGTGTTGTAGCCAGTGATTTGAGCCTTTTGGTAGCGTTGTAAACGTTGCAGCGGCTCTGATGTGAGGGCAATTGGTGTTTTAGCAAGTGATTTGAACCTTTTGTTAGCTTTGCAGAGGCTGTGGTGTGAGTGCAATTGGTATTTTAACCAGTGATTTGAGCCTTTTGGTAGCGTTGTATACGTTGTAGAGGCTCTGCTGTGAGTACAATTGGTGTTGTAGCCAGTGATTTGAGCCTTTTGGTAGCGTTGTCAACGTTGTAGAGGGTCTGCTCTGAGTGCAATTGGTGTTGTAGCTAATGAATTAAGCCTTTTTGTAGTGTTATAAACGTTTTAGAGGCTCTGCTGTGAATGCAATTGGTGTTTTAGCTGGGGATTTGATTCTTTTAGTAGCGTTGTAAACATTGTAGAGGCTTTGCTGTGGATGCAATTGGTGTTGTACCCAGTGTTTTGAGAATTTTGGTAGTTTTATACATTGTAGAGGCTCTGCTGTGAATGCAATTGGTGTTGTAGCTAGGGATTTGAGCCATTAGGTAGCGTTGTAAACGTTGTAGAAGCTCTGCTGTGGGTTACAATTGGTGTTGTAGCCAGTAATTCGAGACTTATGGTAGCGTTATAAACGTTGTAGACGCTCGGCTGTGAGTGCAATTGATGTTGCAGCCAGTTATTTGAGCCTTTTGGTATTGTTTTAAACGTTGTGGAGGTTCTGCTGTGAATGCAAATGGTGTTGTAGACAGAGATTTAAGGCTTTTGGTAGCAGTGTAATCGTTGTAGAGGCTCTGGTGTGAGTGCAATTTGTGCCGTAGCCAGTATCTGGAGCCTTTTGGTAGCGTTGCAAACGTTGTAGCGGCTTTGCTGTGAGTAAAATTGGTGTTATAGCCAGTGATTTGAGGCTTTTGGTAGCGGTATAAACGTTGTTGAGGCTCTGCTGTGAGTACAATTGGTGTTGTAGCTGGTGATTTAAGCCTTTTGGTAGCGTTGTAAACGTTGTAGAGGGTCTGCAGTGAGTGCAAGTGGTGTTTTAGCCAGTGATTTGAGCCTTTTGGTAGCGTTATAGACATTGTAGAGGCTCTGCTGTGAGTACAATTGGTGTTGTAGCCAGTGATTTGACCCTTTTGGTAGCGTTGTTAACGTTGTAAAGGGTCTGCTATGAGTGCAATTGGTGTTGTAGCCAGTGAATTATGCTTTTTTGTAGTGTTGTAAACGTTGTAGAGGCTCTGCTGTGAGAGCAATTGGTATTGTAGCAAGTGATTTTACCTTTTTGGTAGCGTTGTGAGCGTTCTGGAAGCTCTGCTCTGAATGCAGTTGGTGTTGCACCCAGTGATTTGAGTCTTTTGGTATCATTGCAGTGGCTGTGGTGTGAGTACAATTGATGTTTTAGCCACTGATTTAAGCCTTTTGGTAGCGTTGTATACGTTGTAGAGGCTCTGCTGTGAGTACAACTGGTGTTGTAGCCAGTGATTTGAGCCTTTTGGTAGCGTTGTAAACGTTGCAGAGGCTCTGCTGTGTGTGCAATTGGTCTTTTAACCAGTGATTTGAGCCTTTTGGCAGCGTTGTATACCTTGTAGAGGCTCTGCTGTGAGTAAAATTGGTGTTGTAGCCAGTGATTTGAGCCTTTTGGTAGCACTGTCAACGTTGTAGAGGGTCTGCTCTGAGTGCAATTGGTGTTGTAGCCAGTGATTTGAGCTTTTAGGTAGCGTTGTGAACGTTGTAGAGGCTCTGCTGTGAATGCAATTGGTGTTGTAGCCAGGGATTTGATACTTTTAGTAGCGTTGTAAACATTGTAGAGGCTCAGCTGTGAATGCAATTGGTGTTGTACCCAGTGATTTTAGAATTTTGGTAGTTGTATACGTTATAGAGGCTCTGCTGTGAATGCAATTGGTGTGGTAGCCAGTGATTTGAGCCTTTTGGTAGTGTTGTATATGTTGTAGAGGCTCTGCTGTGGGTTGCAATTGGTGCTGTAGCCAGTAATTCGAGACTTTTGGTAGCGTTATAAACGTTGTAGAGGCTCTGCTGTGAGTGCAATTGATGTTGCAGCCAGTTATTTGAGCCTTTTGGTATTGTTGTAAACGTTGTGGGTCTGCTGTGAATGCAATTGGTGTTGTAGACAGATTTGAGACTTTTGGTAGCAGTGTAAACGTTGTAGAGGCTCTGGTGTGAGTGCAATTTGTGCCGTAGCCAGTGACTGGAGCCTTTAGGTAGCATTGCAAACGTTGTAGCGGCTTTTCTGTGAGTACAATTGGTGTTGTAGCCAGTGATTTGAGCCTTTTGGTTTCGTTGTAAACATTGTAGAGGCTCTGTTGTGAGTGCAATTTGTGTCGTAGCCAGTGATTTGAGCCTTTTGGTATCGTTGTAAACTTTGTAAAGGTTTTGCTGTGAGCGGAATTGATGTAGCCAGTGATTTTAGCCTTTTGGTAGCATTACTAACGTGTTAGAGGATCTACTGTGGGTGCAATTGGTGTTGTAGCCAGTGATTGGTGACTTTTGGTAGCGTTTTAAACGTTATAGAGGCTCTGCTGTGAGTGCAATTGGTGTTGTAACCAGTGATTTTAGCCTTTTGGTAGTGTTGTAAACGTTGTAGAGGCTCTGCTGTGAATATAATTGGTGTTGTAGACAGTGATTTGAGCCTATTGGTAGCGTTACTAAAGTTGTAGAGGCTCTACTGTGGGTGCATTTGGTGTTGTAGCCAGTGATTGGTGACTTTTGGTAGCGTTATAAGCGTTGTACAGGCTTTGCTGCGAGTGTAATTGGTGTTGTAACCAGTGATTTTAGCCTTTTGGTAGTGTTATAAACGTTGTAGAGGCTCTGCTGTGAATGCAATTGGTGTTGTAGACAGTGATTTGAGCCTTTTGGTAGCGGTGTTAACGTTGTAGTGGCTCTGCTGTGAGCGCAATTGGTGTTGTAGATAATGATTTAAGCCTTTTGGTAGTATTGTAAACGTTGTAGAGGCTCTGTCTTGAGCGCAATTGGTGTTGTAGCCAGTGATTTGAGCCTTTTAGTAGTGTTGTAAACGTTGTAGAGGCTCTGCTGTGAGTACAATCGGTGTTGTATTCAGTGATTTGACTCTTTTGGTAGCGTTGTAAACGTTGTAGAGGCTCTGCTGTGAGTGCAATTGGTGTTGTAGCCAGTGATTTGAGCCTTTTGGTAGCGTTGCAAACGTTGTAGTGGCTCTGCTGTTAATGCAATTGGTGTTGTAGCCAGTGGATTGAGCCTTTTGGTAGCGTTGTAAACATTTTAGAGGCTCTGCTGTGAATGCAATTGTTGTTATAGTCAGTGATTTTAGCCTTTTGGTAGCGTTGTAAACGTTGTAGAGGCTCTGCTGTGAGTACAATTGGTGTTGTAGCCGGTGATTTTAGCCTTATGAAAGCGTTGTAAATGTTGAAGAGGATATCTTTGCGATAAAAGATAAGCAAGTCAAGAAAACTACATTATAACTCTATCAATAAAAAAAAAATAATAATAATAATAATAAAAATAATAATAATAATAATAATAATAATAATAATAATAATAATAATAATAATAATAATAATAATAATAATAGCGGTGTATAATCTGGGAGTGTTAACTTTATTCAATCCATTACATTAATATAAAGAAGACAGCAAATGAGGTAATATTATATTAACCCTTTTATAACAAAAGAAAAGTAAAACTTCTTAACCAGAGAAAATCAGTTTAAGTGAACAATGGAATAACAACTTTAGTTCTAATCATATTAGATGAATTGACCCTCTCTCTCTCTCTCTCTCTCTCTCTCTCTCTCTCTCTCTCTCTCTCTCTCTCTCTCTCTCTCTCTCTCTCTCTCTCTCTCAAGATTAACTAATTTTCTAAATTGCAAGTTGTAAAGACACGTTATCATTGTTAACGTCTGTCTGTCATACATTTTCTTCAGAACAGACATTTCCCTTTCTCTGGAGAGTCTTGGTGATTTAACAATCATTCTCAGCTTTTGGTATAATCGTTAAAACCCATATTGTGATGACATTTTGAAATAGTGAATATAATAGGATCATCTATGTATGTTCATATTAGTATTTTATATATATATATATATATATATATATATATATATATATACATATATATATATATATATATATATATATATATATATATATATATATATATATGTATATATATATATATATATATGTGTATATACATATATATATATATATATATATATATATATATATATATATATATATATATATATATATATATATATATATATATATATATATATATATACATACATACATACATGCATACACTGCTAATAAATGCAGCTCCCTCTAGTCCACCACAGGACAAAGGTCTCAGATATGTCTTTATTCATGTTAATTATCAGAAAATTTCGTGGTTCTATGAGTTTTGCTTGATACATGCACACACACACTCATATATATATATATATATATATATATATATATATATATATATATATATTTATATATATATATATATATATATATATATATATATATATATAAAAGTTATATATAAATTCACAGTGAGAGAGAGAGAGAGAGAGAGAGAGAGAGAGAGAGAGAGAGAGAGAGAGAGAGAGAGAGAGGACTGGAGTGGTGATAAGGTCAACAAAAACGTAAGACCATACAGACAATATTGATATCTGTAAAAGAGCTATATTCTAATTTTCTTCTTCACCGTAGTATTAATAATCTGACAGATTATATCTAATATTTCTTAGAAATAATCCAAAGCAAAAATAAAATACTTCTGGTTCCACGTTACAACCAATCAAATAAAAAACATATCCATAGAAGTTCCTCAGGATTGAAATCAAAATGAAAATCAAAATGCAAATGCGAAAAGAGCCATGAAATTCAGCTCCCATGATTGCATGATTGTCCCATTTCTCGACATCAATAGTCAAATCGCATTATAACTTTTCACTTGAGTCGAAAAATATTGCCGACAATCTTTTGTTCATTAAGACAAGCTCTTGTGGATGCAGTGAATCAACTCTTCCTCGAAATCAGTTGGCTTTGGTAATGAAGAGGATAAAAAGGTACAGATTTACCACCATTTTATTTTCGATACATCAAACTGGGAGGAAATAGTGAAATACTGATTTTAAATCAATATTATGAATCTTTTAATGGATATCAAAGGAACTAACACGTTATAGATCTAAACAGTTTTAAGGGGACTCCATAGATCTAAGCAGTTTTAAGGTTACTCCATATAAAAATTTTAAGGGGACTCCATAGATATAAACAATCTTAAGGAGACTCCACAGATCTAAACATTTGAAGGTTACTCCAAAGATCTAAACCAGTTTAAGGGTACTCCATAGCTCTAGACAGTTTTAAAGGACGTTCATAAATCTAATCAATTTTAAGGGGACTCCAGAGATCTATACATTTTAAACGGGTCTCCATATTTCTAAAAAGTTTCAAGGGGCCTCCAAAGATCTATACAGTTTTAAGGGTACTCCATAGAGCTAAACAGTTTTAAGGGTACTCCATAAAGCTAAACAGTTTTAAGGAGACTCCGTAGATCTAAAAGGTTTTATGGGGACTCCATCAATTTTAACAGTTTTAAGGGGACTACACAGATCTAAACATTTGTAAAGGGACTCCATAGATTCAAACAGTTTTAAAGGAACTCCATAGATCTAAACAGTTTTAAGGGGACTCCATACATCTAAAAAAAATTAAGGAGTCTTCATAGCTTTAACCAGTTTTAAGGTGTCTCCATAGATCAGAACAGTTTTAAAGGTACTGACTCCGCAGCTCTAAACAGTTTTAAGGAGAATCCATAGATCAAAACTGTTTTAAAGGAAATCCATAAATCTATAAGGTGTTAAAGGATCTACATACATCTAAGAAGTTTTAAGGGGACTCCATAGATCTAAACAGTTTAAGGGGACGCCATAGATCCAAACAGTTTTAAGGGGACTTCATTTATCCATCATTTTTGAAGGGTCGCATACACTAGTAATACAAATGAAAACAACAGGAGATATCTTAGTTATCCCCTCTGCAATTATATCGAATTAATTATAACGCTTACAACCTCTCATTTCTAGGGAACTATCTCGCATGCAAATAATCCTCGCATAAAGATCTATGGTTACAAATTTACCGAAACCGAAATTTCATGGAAACACGGCACTCTTGGAGGGCAGAAGAGGGAATCCCCTTTCTCATTTGTCTGATAGATGGTGCAGCACATTGCATAATACACGAAATTCTGTATCACATACGGAGTCGGAAAATTACGAAATATTCCCCCGAATATAGAAGAATGACGTCATGAATTAGTGTGGAAGCAAAAACTGATTTCATCAATAGGGCCATTGGACCATCCTTCTATCTAACTAGATTATCATGCAGCCTTTATGTTTCGAAGCTAAACTCGATTTAATATCAGCATTTCAAGTCTAAGAATAACTTTAGGTAAAGGACAGAGTTACTGATTCACATATCAGTTTCACCTCAATAAACAAAAATATTAAGTTTCTAACCAGATTATAATCGCATTTGCTCATTTTTTCTTTGGGAATGTATGAATTTAATTGATGGATTTATAGATGTATGTCCTAGATTGATTTACAAATGTATGAAGCTTATGAAACTGTGTAGAATATAAAAATTTAATTTTGCTGGCATTTATGGACTATGAAAAAGCCTTTCATAGTGTGCGTCATTATGGAGTTCCTCTTAAATTTGTAAATTTGATTAAGTCTGTTCATGAGCATAGCAAGTGCTAAGATAATGTTAATGGAATCCTATCATTTGAATTTCCAGTGAACAGCGTACTCCACGAGAATGTGTTGTCACCTATGTTGTTTATCCTCCTCATGGATTTTGTATTCCATAGAACAATTGGGAATGGTGGAGAAGGATTGCACTGCATTGGTAATGGGAAATTAGGTGACCTACAGTATGCTGATGGCGCTGTCCTTATTATCAGATTACTATAAGATTTGCAGTGCTTGCTTACCAGAATGCATTTAATATCAAATAGGTTTAATGAAATATTGAATAAATCAAATCAAATAATGACTAGGTTGAGTAAAATTTGGAAATCTAATCACCTGAAATTACGTATAAAAATCAGGCTATATATCAGTTTAGTGAGATCGGTGTTACAGTATGGACATGAATCATTATCTGACAAGGAAACAATATCCAACAGATTAAGTAGGTTTGAGAACAAAGCCCTCCGAAAAATATTAGGAGTTAAATTGTAGGACAGGAATAGAAATGAAACTATAACACAGATTATTGGAGTGCCATATGAGGATGAAATCATGCAGAGGGGTAGATGGTGATGGTTTGGACATGCTCTTTGGACTCGACAAGAGGGATTAGTTCATCAAACTTTTAACTGGGCTGCACAAGGCACTATATGATCTTGTTCGAAGACCCAAGCCTACACAGCTGAGGACTGTGAAGCATGAAGTAGGGGATGATGAATGGAGAAGTATTGAATTAGAAGTTCATGATAGAGATGACTGGCAAAATCTAACCGAGACCCTTTGCACCAATAGGCGTAGGAAATGATGATGATGAAACTGGTGGATTTATGGATGTATCACTTTGTTTAGTAAAAAAAAAAACAAAAAAAAGAACGTGTCTTGGCTATCATCAGCTTAGTGAAAATTGTTGTTTGTTGATGTTCGACCTGTCGATATCCTTTCGTAATGAAAAAAAAAAAAAAATATCAAAGTCGTTGACCATACAATTTTACATAAATTACAATTCAGCATCAACAGTTTTATTTACTGTATTTGAATTTTTGACACTGTTATAATTCCATATTAATTGAACCTGTTATCATTATGATATTGTTATTATTATTATTATTATTATTATCATCATCATTATTTTTATTAGTATCAGTAATCTAGAAATTATATCGGGAAAAATTGTAGTTATCATCATTAGCCTATTATTATTAATATATAAAATTTGAAAATTATATCGATACACACACATGTTGAACCTTTCCCACTCTCTCCCCCTACACAAGAGACGGGGAGAGATCAAATAGTCATACGTCTGACAATACCGCTCAGTGTCACAGGATGTATATATATAATATATATATATATATATATATATATATATATATATATATATATATATATATATATTATACAATATATATATATATATATATATATATATATATATATATACACAAAGCGAAGGTGGATGGACTGTATCAAGGATGACCTTCGATCAAAGGGATTAACCGGTGATGAAGTGTGGGACAGAGGTAGATGGAGAACACTGGCCAAAAACATCGACCCCACTTACAAGGGGGAAAAGATGCAAACAAAGAAGAAGAAGAAGAATATATATATATATATATATATATATATATATATATATATATATATATATATATATATATATATATATATATATATATAGTCAATTGCTCTTTATTATAAGTGGCGATTAATATCATTATTATAACTATCATTATTATTATTTCAACTATTTATGTGATAATACTGATAATTATGGGATTTTCTGAAAACATTTATACGATTATCTTACTTAATCTTTTGAGAAATATTCACAGCAATTGTTGGGTATGAGTTGATGACCACAGGATCTCCGAACAACGGTGTCTTCAACAGACCCACACATGACTGTCTTTCTTGTTTGCTTTTCTCTGAACATCGTTTTTCTATACTTTTCCTAATTTTTTCTTTTTATTCACTGTATTCACTCCTTTATCCTAGGATTTCCTATTTCATTTCCTAACCGGATTTTTATCGTATTTCTCTTTTTATCATTTTCTAAAACTTTGTTTTTTAGCATTTTGTTAAAGCTTTCACATAACTGACCAAGTTATGCAAGAAGTTTTCATCCATCATCGTTTAGTAGACAGAATTAGATCGCGTTTAAATAATCAGGATGAAACAAGAGAAGTTACCAAAATGATCTCGATTATAGATTTCAAGGACACATGAATGATAGAGGCAAAGGACAGTAGTAATGCCCTACCACGACAATGCCCTAGAGAATGACCATATATACATACATATACACGCCCACACACACAAACGCACACACATGCATATATATATATATATATATATATATATATATATATATATGAATGTATATATATATATATATATATATATATACATTCATATATATATATATATATATATATATATATATATATATATATATATATATATATATATAACCATCGCCCAAGCCCCTGCTCAACCAACCTAGGACCAGCGAGGGCCAGGAAATGGCTGCTGATGATTCAAAAGGTAAATCTATAAGCTGAAAAGGATGGGGAGGATGCAGACACTACAAGAAACTATCAAGCTTAAGTGGGACTTGAACCCCAGTCCGGCAGATCACCAAGCAGAGACGTTTCCAATAAGCCACAACATCCCTGAAAGAAAGGAAGAAACCCAAAGAAGAAACAGTTAACCAACGTCGAAGAAGATCTTCGTGACAGAGAGGAGTGGATTACAACAACCTGGAGAATCGATTGCTCTGTCTAACTCGACTCAAAAAACATGATGTTCTAAGGCCATTTTGTTAAGTAGAGAAGAGAGAACTCTATAGATGATGGCAGAATGTTTGATAAAGATGCGATGAAAATATTGAAAAAATAAATTACTGCACGTGTCAAATCTTCAAAATGGAAAGTAAATTATTAAATGTCTTTATCTCCCTTACATAATAAAGAGCAAGTGTCACTGGCGCTATATATATATATATATATATATATATATATATATATATATATATATATATATATATATATATATATATATATATATATATATATATATATATATATGTATATATATATGTGTATGTGTGTGATATCATTGCGTCATATGCCATAAGTCTGTTTAAATTAAGTCTTGTGTCCCAAACAGAAAAAAAAGACTCGTAACTTCATTATAGCTCCATTATAGTCCCATACTTCTCCGGAATATATTTCCGGTTCTTGAATGCAACCCAAGTGTTTCAGAACTGCATGTATTATGCAAGGGCCCATACAATCTATGTGGTTTATGCAAATGGCGTTTGTTGCTCCCTACCGTGAGCAATGGAGCAACGAAATCCCCCAAATTAAATCTATGGAAATCGATCTTCGTGATGTTTCAATTGTATGTGTTTATGAGCGATGAAATAAAAAAAAAATAATTTTTGGCCGCCATCTTGAACTTTTAGGGCTTAGTCTTACGTTCATCATCAAAATAACACTCTTATCGCACTCCTTGTACGATAAAACATGTAAAAAGACATATTACTTGATATGCTATCATTATTACTAATGAAGAAAGAGCGTTTCTCAGATATTTCAGATTTCACAACAGCCATTTTGCATTTTCTAATTTTTCTCAATTTCCCCAAATGTGACATCTCTACACCCACCCAGATACTGTTATATACATATTCTAGATGAATAATCAGCATTGAAAAAATATTATCAACCAAAAAGTGGTTAGGCAAAAATTTGGTTGTCTGCTGCCGGACTCGACTATGCAGATTTGCTGTGAGCAATCAGACAGAAGTCTCCCATCATCATCAATGCCCAATGGCCAATGTGGTGATGAAAACTGGCCAAACCACAGACATGAATAAATACATGTCTGAGCTCTTCTTAGGGAAGGACACTCCAAAAATCAAACCATTGTTTTATACTCTTAGATAGTGCTATAGCCTCTTTACTATGGTCTTAGACGGTCTTGGGTTAGAGTTCTCCTCTCCTCACTGAACTATTTCCCTGCTGGGGCCTTTCCAACTAGGGCTGTAACTTAGCTAGTATTATTATTATTATTATTATTATTATTATTATTATTATTATTATTATTATTATTATTATTATTATCATTATTATTCTTATCAATTATTATTAATTATTATTCCTAGCCAAGCTAAAACCCTGGTTGGAAAAGCAGGATGCTATAAGCCCAAGGGATCCAACAGGGAAAAATACCTCCGTGAGGAAAGGAAATAAGGGTATAAATAAACGATGAAAAATAATAACAAAAAATTATTTTAAAAACAGTAACGACATCAAAACAGATATGTCATATATAAACTACGAAAAGACTTATTAATTCTAATATTTTGTAGCAAACGAATGAGGAAGATGAGGAAACCCGTTACAAAAAAAAAAAAAGATGCAAATAACAATTTCTTTCTATCAAGTTTATTGTTTTATTTCTATTGCATAGTTTCCAAAAGTTACTATGACATACTGACAAGATAATGATATGAATTTTACAACGGTTGTTGGTGTACATATTTCGACCTTCGCTAAATAAATGTCGAGCCTTCATCTAAAGATAGAATTTATATTCTAAATTTTGAAGTAAATTAATGACTTTCCCCATAATATTTGGCAGAGTCGATATTGTAGTACTAAATTTAGCCTAAATACTCCAAGCAAATAATAAATACACAAAAACCAGATATTATTATTACAAAGGAAAATATTTCGCTTTTCCTCTGATAATTAAAAGACAATACGATGATTACTGTTGACAATGGTTAACGCCACCAGGATTTTACCAATGCAAACAAGACTAGGATTTCACCACGATTATTTCTATGTTCCAAAATTGAGACGAACCAAACCGGTATTCAATGATAAAAAACATAAAAATGATGAGCAAAAATAACGACAGGAACTTACTAAAGCCGCACGTCCATCCAGAGTCTTGTCGGGGTGGGGGGTTAGTGCAAATTCATCACATGCCAAAAGTGTTACGCACTATTCGGAGCTAAAAAACTTTGGCCAAGATTGAATTCTTGAGCTTCTTAAAATCCAGAAACTTTGATGAGGTGCTTACGCCTCATGATACTATAGAAGTACTTACTTAATACGCACACATACATATGTATACTAGACTGGTGTACGCGGCTAAATATTTAGATATACTCAAACATAAGCACATCAATGAATGACTACTCCTCTCACCCCTACTCGAGAGACGGGGAGAGCAGAGCGGGTCCGGAAATATATATATATATATATATATATATATATAATATATATATATATATATATATATATATATATATATATATATATATATATATATATATATATATATATATAGATATATATATATATATATATGTATATATATATATATATATATATATATATATTTATATATATATATATATATATATTTATATATATATATATATATATATATATATATATATATATATATAGATATATATATGTCCCTAATCCCTTATGCAAAATATGAGTTTTATACGTCAATGTTACTGACCCTAGAATCATAAAGTGATGTGTTTGACAGTATATTTCCATCACAGTGGAGAATTCCACAAAACCTAACAATTCAGCATGTTCATAAAGCAAGATTGCATTTTTCTTGCCGAGGGCTAGTCAGTACCATTTGAGCGATCAGTAGACAAGGTACTCACCTGAGAGTATCGGCTGTGTACAAGTGTATTCACAAACGTTATTGTAATAAAGTGAATAAAAACCCATGTTCCGATGTTTGTTGACATGGGACATTATATTAATATATATATATATATATATATATATATATATATATATATATATGTATGTGTGTATATATACATACATACATACATACATATATGCACATATAAAATATATATATATATATATATATATATATGATATAATATATATATATATATATATATATATATATATATATATATATATATATATATATATATATATATATATATATGAGAGAGAGAGAGAGAGAGAGAGAGAGAGAGAGAGAGAGAGACTTGCTCTTTATTATATAAGGGCGATATTAATAACACCATATATATATATATATATATATATATATATATATATATATATATATATATATATATCTATATATATATACATATATATATATATATATATATACAAAGGAATTAAAGAAAAAAATAATGAATAAGCTACAAAGAAAAGGTAAGGATAAATTGTAATGAAATCGTACAAAAAAATTATTAAGGAAACAAAAGAGCAGCGCAAGTTTATGATCGTAATGAGGTTGTAGTTCGCTGATAGATGTGCCTCAGGGAGAGAATATTTTTCTGGCTTTACTCAAAATACAAAGGACCACCAGGGCTAACGAGCTTTGCTTTCCTACGCCGACATGATCAAAATATAATTACACTGGTAACGATAAAAAATCATTATAATCTTTATTTTAGCATCCTATTGAAATATCAAACGTATTACTTATCTTCAATTTGTTTACCATAAACTTCAGATGATTCATTGGTTTAGAATCACATTTCCATTTAATTCTTCAGATTCCATAATGTAATTCACCACAAAAGTTCCATAATTTTTAAACTCCAACGTAAGGCAAATATTTTTCCTTGGAAGTTAATCATTGAATTTATTTGACGGTTTTTGATGCCACTCATTTGAATATCTCTTCCTGATCAACATAAACCTCTGATTTCCTATTTCAGAAGTTCACATTTGAAGCCGTTTTGTTGCTCTCGATGGTGCAGGAAAATGTGAGCAAATAAAGGCAGAGAAAAATTAGTTACTTTAGCCCTGATACTGAATTTCATCGCTTCCAATAAATAAATAAAATTATACTCAGAAAACTGAGAGATTGTACCAACCGTGTGTCACACGATCGTGCATAGTAACGACATTTCATTTTGTGTATATACTATGCTTATATCTTCGCTCTCTCCTCACACTAACATTGAATCTGAAATAACGTGTCTGTTTTTTCTCACTGTTAACTGTTAACCGATGCAGTGTCGGTTGAACAGGAAATTTCCTGTTGTATTAAATTTTTGTATATAAAGGTGAGTGTTCTGTAATAATGTTACTCAGTTGCTTTCATCCTGCCTTTGAGTCACAACCTTCTCTCGGCTCGTTACATTGATGACCCCGGAAATCGACTCGCTCTTCCCGCCTTCCACTAACCCTCGACCCTCTGTCGTTGGTACTATGGCGGCGGAAGTTGACGCTGCCCCCATTGAAACTTTCGTCATTCACCAGCGGAGAGGCGTTTGCTTGGTTTCAGCGCGCAGAAGTCCAGTTTCGCAACAAGAGCGTGACTCGCTCAACCACCAAAGCAGATTATGTTCTCGCGGCGATACCCGAGGACACCTTCCTGGAAATATCTGACTGACTTTGTGCACAAGGAGACACCCCAAAAGCGTATGACGCCCTCAAAACATACCTTCTGCAGCAGTACGCTCCGTCGCCAGCCACCTGTATAGCAAATCTTTTTCAGCTCTCTCAACAACCATTGGGGGACCAAAGGGCTTCGCTCGCCCTCAGGGAAATGACCAGTATCGCTCGCCTGCAACCTGCCGCAGACGGATCTCCTCGTGAGGGGAACCTACTTCGTGCCCTTTGGATATGCTGTTTACCCGAACCTGCACGCGCTGCCATACCCGATGTCGATAGTTTACACATAAAGGACTTGATGACCAAAGCCGACACCCTTATGGACAGCCACTTCAAGACCTCCATCAACGCCTCCACTCCTGATGAAGAGGACACCTATTCAACGTCACCCGAAGCTGACGTGAATGCCGTAGGACATACACGCCTACCCCGTGAGGTGCCAAAACAGGACAAAGCCACCCACCACCCACCACTCGCTCGTGCCTCAACCAACGACTTTTACAGCCACTTACTGCCTTCCATCTGCCACAGTTTTGCTACTACCATAACAGATTCGGGGCAACCGCGAAGAAATGTGCCAAGGATTATCAGTGGCCAAAAAACGTGTAAGTAGGCCATCGCTCGTGGCGGTGGCCTCCCGTGTTTCTAACCTTTTCTTTTTACATGATGCAGGAACGGGCGTGCGATTTTTGGTAGACACGGGTGCTTGTCATTCTCTTTTGCCAAGGGAACTCTTCAGGACATGACGTAGTCCGTAGACCTCTGCCGACATACGCTTGGTAGCTGCCAACGGATCTGCGAAACCTACCTATGGTTACGACAACCTCACATTAGCGTTTGGAAACGGTAAATTTAATTGGAAGTTTCTCGTTGCTGACGTCACATTGCCAATCCTCGGT
Organism: Palaemon carinicauda; assembly: GCF_036898095.1. Lineage (NCBI taxonomy): Eukaryota > Metazoa > Arthropoda > Malacostraca > Decapoda > Palaemonidae > Palaemon > Palaemon carinicauda. The sequence goes on along the minus strand of NC_090736.1, from coordinate 58,684,852 downwards.
GCGGATTTCCTCTCTTATTTCCACCTTCTGGTCGATGTCCCCCACCGGCGATTGGTCAACGAAGACTCGTACTTGACGACATCTCTTCAACCTCGCTCTCCACATCAGCGCAGCCACGGATGCCTACGCCCACCTCCTCCCGTCATACCCGGAAGTTTTCCGTCTAGAACTTCGCCAAACGCCCACGGTTCCTGCCAAGCACAGTATTTATCCCCATATCAAGACGACGGGACCCCCAGTCTTCACAAAATTCAGACGTCTGGCACCGGAACGATTGGCAGCCGCCAGACAGACATTCGCCGAAATGGAGGACATGGGCCTTTGCAAAAAGGCCTCCAGCCCATGGTCGTACCCTTACAAATCGTTCTGAAGAAAGACGGCTCCCTCCATCCGTGTTTGGATTACAGGCGCCTGCACATGCTAACAGAACCGGATCACTACCCCCTCCCAAACATTGCCGACGTGACCTCCTACTTACACAAAGCGACGGTTTTCTCCACGGTCGACCTCCTGAAGGGGTATTATCAGGTGCCTATGAACCCAGAAGACATCCCCCAAGACCTCCATCACCACTCTGTTTGGTACAAACACCTTCAATTACTCCTGTTTTGGCCTTCGTAATGCTGGGGCCACGTTTCAACGTCTCATGGATGGCATCTTAGAGGACCTCCCCTCTGTGCATGCTATGTGCACGACATACTTGTGTTCTCCTCCTATAAAGAGAACACTTCCGACACCTGCGCATCGTGCTCCACCGCCTGCAACAAAACGTCCTTGTAGTCCGGTACGACAAGTGTACCTTTGGCATCAACGAAGTGTCGTTCTTAGGGCACCACATCACTCCTGAAGGAGTCCATCCCCTCCCTGAGAAGGTAGCAGCCGTTCAGGACTTCCCAGCGCCCTCGACCGTCAAAGCTCTGCAGGAATTCTTGGGCATGATCAACTATTATCACTGTTTTCTGCCAGCCATTGCCGCCACTCTTGCTCCCCTCTACGCCTCCCTCAAGGGCAAGCCGAAGGACCTGAAGTGGGGTCCCCTTCAAGAAGAGGCCTTCTGCAATGCAAATAAGGACCTATCAACTGCTGCAGCTCTCACTTTTCCTATCCACATGCCCCTCTCCTTCTCTCCACCGATGCCAGCGATGTCGCTATTGGTGCTCTACTCGAGCAGGTGGTCAATGGCTCCCTCTGCCCATTGGCCTTCTTCAGCAGAAAACTCTCCTTAGAATCACTTTACTATTCTCGGTCCACCCTTCTTGTACATCCTCATGTAACCTTACTGCTTCCAGCACTCTCCTTAAACAAGACTCTCAATTCTTCCTCTTTCAATTTCCACCACTTAATCTTTGGGTACATTCTCGTCTCTTTACTTCTCCTATAATTCCTTAGTCTGCAATCAATTCCACTAACGTGTGTTGCGCTGCTACACTCTCCCTTTTTATCACTTTACAATTTCTAACTTCCGTCAGAAGGTCTCTCTTACACAGCAGCAAATCTATCTGGCTCTCCCTGCCACCACTACTGTAAGTAACCAGTCTGTTAATCTTTTTCTCAAAGAAGGTGTTGATCATTGCTAGGTAAAAAGCCAATGCAAAATCAATCACTATTTCTCCCCCATAATTTCTCTCACCCACACCCCAACCTCCATGTACTCTCTCTATCCTTCCCTATTAATTGCCGAGTGGCCATTCAGATCTCCTCCTATAATTACCCTTTCCCTTGCAGGAATTATTCCAAGCTCCTGGTCCATCTCCTCCCAGAATGTATCCTTCTCCTCCTCTGTACATCCAGTTTGCGGGGCATAGACACACACCACATTGACTATTGTTGCTCCCAGTCCTAGCTTTAAACTCATAAATCTGTCATTTATCCTATTCACCCCAATCAAATTTTCCGTCAACTCTTTCGATAATATTATTCCTACTCCATTTCTCCCTTCCATATTTGCTCCACTGTAATATACTTTACAACCTTCGCCTAGTTCTCTTACGTTATTTCCCTTCCACCCAGTCTCATGCAAACAGATCACTCCAATCTTCCTTCTCTCCATGAGGTAAACCAGCTCTCGCCCTTTTCCAGTCATTGTCCCCACATTCAGAGTTATTACTCTCATCCTCTCCTCAGATATTTTCCTCTGAGCTGGCCTCTTTAACCCAGCCCGCCCATGACTGAGTAGCCCTTGCCGATTTTTCGGAGGGATCAGGCGAGGTCCCAACGTGTCGCCAAAGGGGAACGCCCTAGCATTAATTTTATTCTGATCATACTCAATGACCATAGTTGTTTTGCCTAATTTTTTCATGGTCGGATGCATTTCCTGCCGCCTACCCTCTCCATTTATCCGTGCTTGGGACCGGCACCAAGTTGAGGCTGGCTTGCCCCCCCTCCCCCCCACTCAGTTGCAGGGTTCATCAGGAAAAATGTTTTGCCTTGTCAAAAACTATCTTTGAGCAATACTTGAAGTAACACCTAAAGAAATAGAGACAATGTGCTATCTGGGAGCAATAATTGAAGTTGTCACGTACACCTTGTTTGTGAACCTCTGTTTAAGGTCATGTGAATGACCTCAGTGTGCTGGCTCGCCTGGGAGTGTGTGCTTTCTCAGTTTCCACTGGCGACAGGATTCTGTCTCTATGTCAATCTGCAGACGAAGGGTTTTTTTTTGTCTCCTCCTTGTTTTCGCAGATTCCTTGGGGGAGCAACGGCCCAGGAAAGCGAAGGCCTTCCGGATGGATCCGGTTTGGAATAACGAACAATTCCCCAAGCATGACCATATTTGGTCTCCTTCCCAGGGCGCCATGGGGTCACGCCCAGCAATGCCCGCGGCCCATCAGTCAGTCCGGCCTAAGATACCACGAGTAGTAGATATAATTTTCTCGCAGTTACGCTGCTTGCCAAGATCAACACTCTGATAGTTTTTTACTTAGAAATTTTAGAGTAAAGAGAAAAGTGAGAGAAATAATTCCTTCGTTCCCTGACCGTTTGTTCGTCCAAGAATAATTTAACTTAACCACTGTTTGAAAAGAGCCATTCTTTTATGAATGAAATTGATAATTATTCAGACTTTCAATTAACTTAAGTGTGCTCAAAGATTTGTAATAATTTTCTTTGTGAAATACACTATGTCAAGTTACAGATTAGCCTCTGTCTTACCCCGCCACTTGAACTTTAATTTATTTTGAATTACAATTGTTAAGAACAGTGAAAAAAGTAACATCTATTAAAACAGAGACAATGTGCTATCTGGGAGTAATACTTGAAGTAATACCTATGAAATAAACAATGTGCTATCTGGGAGCAATAACTGAAGTAAAACCTATGAAAAGAGAGACAATGTGCTATCTGGGAGCAATACTTCAAGTAACACTTATAAAAATAAAGACTTTGTGCTATCTGGGAGTAATAATTGAAGTAACACCTATGAAAAAAAGAGACAAAGTGCTATCTGGGAGCAATACTTTAAGTAACACCTATGAAAAGAGAGACAATGTGCTATCTGGTAGCAATACTTTAAGTAACACCTATAAAAAAAGACAATGTGCAATCTGGGGGCAATAATTGAAGTAACACCTATAAAAAAAAGACCGTTTGTTATCTGTGAGCAATAATTGAAGTAAAACCTATGGAAAAAGAGAATGTGCTATCTGGGAGCAATACTTGAAGTACCACCTATAAATAAAAGAGAAAATGTGCTATCTGGAGCAATATTTGAAGTAACACCTATGAAAAAGACACTCTGATATCTGGGAGCGATACATGAAGTAACACCTATGAAAAAAGAGACTATAAGCTATCTAGGAGCAATATTTGAAGTAACACTTACAAAAAAAGAGAAAATGTGCTATCTGTAGCAATAATGAAGTAACACCTATGAAGAGAAAATGTGCTAGAAGCAATAACTGAAGTAACACCTATGAAGAAAGAGACAATGTGCTCTATGGGAGCACCACTTGAAATAATACCTATGAAATAAAAAAGTCAATGTGCCATCTAGGAGCAATGATTAAAGTAACACTTATAAAAAAAAAGAGACAATATGGTATTTGGGAGTGATAATGGAAGTAAAACCTATGAAAAAAAGAGACAATGTGCTATCTGGGAGAAATAATGGAAGTAACACCTATGAAAAAAAGAGACAATGTGCTATCTGGGAGCGATTATGGATGTAGCACCTATCAAAAAAAGAGACAATGTGCTATCTGGGAGCAATAATTGAAGTAACTCCTATGAACTAAAGAGACAAGGTGCTATCTGGGAGCAATAATTGAAGTAACACCAATGAAAAAAGAGAACATGTGTTATCTGGAAGCAATATTTGAAGTAACACCTATAAAAGAGAGAGAGAATGTGCTGTCTAGTAGCAATAATTGAAGTAACACCTATTAAAATAAAGAGACAATGTGCTATCTGGGAGCAATAATTGAAGTAACTCCTATAAAAAAAGAGACAATGCGGTATCTGGGAGCGATAATGAAAGCAACACCTATGAAAAAAAGAGATAATTTGCTATCTGGGAGCAATAATTGAAGTAACTCCTATGAAAAAAGAGACAATGAGCTATCTGAGAGCAATAATTGAAGTAACTCCTATAAAAAAAAGAGACAATGTGCTATCTCGGAGCGATAAAGGAAGCAACACCTATGAAAAAAAGAGATAATGTGCTATCTGGGAGCAATAATTGAAGTAACTCCTATGAAAAAAGAGACAATGTGCTATCTGAGAGCAATAATTAAAGTAACACTTATCAAAAAAAGAGACAATGTGCTATCTGGGAGCAATAACTGAAGTAACACCTATGAAAAAAAGAGAAATGTGCTATCTAATACCAACAATTGAAGTAACACCCATAAAAAAAGAGATAATGTGCTATCTGGGAGCAATAATTGAAGTACTACCTATGAAAAAAAGACAATATGCTATCTGGGAGTAATAATTGAAGTAACACCTATGAAAAAAGAGCAATGTGCTATCTAGTAGCAATAATTGAAGTAACACCTATCAAAATAAAAACGGAGACAATATGCTATCTGGGAGCAATAATTGAAGTAACACCTATGAAAAAAAGAGCAATGTGCTGTCTGTGAGCAATAATGGAAGTAACACATATGAAAAAAACGAGACAATCTGCTATCTAGGAGCAATATTTGAAGTAACACCTATGAAAAAAGGAGACAATGTGCTATGTGGGAGCAATAATTGAAGTAACACCTACGAAAAAAGAGCATTGTGCTATCTAATACCAATAATTGAAGTAACACCTACCAAAAAAAAGAGACAATGTGCAATCTGGGAGCAATAATTGAAGTAACACCTATTAAAAAAGAGATAACTTGCTATCTGGGAGCAATAATTGAAGTACTACCTATGAAAAAAGAGCAAGGTGCTATCTGTGAGCGATAATGGAAGTAGACCTATCAAAAAAAGACAATGTGCTATCTGGGAGCAATAACTGAAATAACACCTATGATAAAAGAGCATGTGGTCTCTGGGAGCACCACTTGAAATAACACCTATCAAAAAAAAAGAAAAAAAAAAAGAATATGCTATCTGGGAGCAATAATTGAAGTAACACCTATGGAAAAAAGAGACAATGTGCTATCTGGGAGCGATAATTGAAGTAACACCTATGAAAAAAAGACAATGTGCTATCTGGGCAATAATTGAAGTAACACCTATGAAAAAAAGAGATAATGTGCTATCTGGGAGCAATAATTGAAGTAACACCTATGAAAAAAAAAGAGATAATTGCTGCTATCTGGAGAGCATAACTGAAGTAACACCTATAAAAAAAAGAGAATGTTTCGATAATGAAGCCTATAATATTATGTTATATCTAAAAGTACCTTCTAAATTAATAAATAATGACTAACTCATTAGAGGGATAAGAAGCAATTTACCGTTACCGATACCAATCCCATAATACACCAGGATCGTAGGGGCGCTGCATGGTGGAACACCGCAATAGGAGCTTCCACTTGTCACGGTCGTGTGCGAGTGCCTGGGTCTGGGCGAAGGTTTTTCCTGTCTATTCAGCAATGTTGTCAGTCCACCTCTTTCTCTGCCGCCCTCTTCTCCTCTTCCCCTGAACTGTTCCCTGGAGAATTGTCTTGGACAGGCCGCTTGATCTTGTTGTGTGGCCATACCATTTTAGTTTTCTCCTCTTCACTGTGGACAGCAGATCTTCATAGCGTCCTAAGTGTTGTCTCACTCTTCTGTTGACTTCTTCATTTGTGACATGCTCAATGTACGAGATGCCAAGCACTCGTCTGAAGCATCTCATTTCTGCAGCTTGGATCTTTCTCTGTAGCTCTGCCGTCAGTGTCCAGGATTCACAAGCATACAGAAGGATGGAAATGACTAGGGCATGCAATAGTCTCAATTTGAATTTGACAGCGATGTTTTTGTCTTTCCAGATTGGATTCAGTTTTGCAAGCGCCGCTGTTGTTTGCGAGATTCTTGCATGGACTTCTGGTTTGGATCCTTCTTGGCTGATGATTGCACCAAGGTACTTGAATTGTTGGACTGTTTCAAGTTGTTGACCAACGACCACGATTTTTGCTTTGATTGATTCGTCGCTGTTTCTCATTAGTTTTGTTTTTTCAGCACTGATTTCCATTCCGTATCTGGTTGATGTTTCATCCAGACGTTTCACAAGGTTGACCAGCTCATCTTCGTTCCCTGCCAGGCCGTCAATATCATCAGCAAACCGAAGGTTGCTGATTGTTCGTCCTCTGATGCTAACTGTGCTCACATGATCTTCGAGTGTATCTGTCATAATTTGTTCAAGGAAGATGTTGAACAGGGTTGGTGACAGAAGGCAGCCTTGGCGGACACCTACTGAAGTGCGGAACCATTCGCCTATTTTGCCTTGGGCAAGGACCGCGCTGGTTGCTTTATTGTACAGCTGTTGGATCGTCAGTATCAGTTTTTGTCCCATGTTGTACCTGTTCATTGTGGCCCAGAGGGCATCATGCCATACGCGGTCAAATACCTTTTTGTAGTCAATGAACACGTGAAAGATGTCTTGCTGGTGTTGGCTGTACTTCTCACACAGAACTCGAAGATTGAAAATCTGTTCCGTTGTGCTCCTTCCTCTTCTAAATCCAGCTTGTTCTTCGGCAATGATCTCTTCTGCCTGGGGTCTCAGTCGGTTCAGAATGACTCTCAACATCACTTTGCTTGCGTGGCTGATAAGGCTAATCGTTCTATAGTTTTGGCATTGCTGTAAGTTGCCTTTTTTAGGAAGCGTGATGATGAGGGACTGTGTCCAGGGTGTGGGCCATTCACCTGTCTGCCAGATCTTGTTGCAGATGCTAGTGAGGATGTCAGTCACTGTCTCTCCGCCATGCTTTATAAGTTCTGCAGGGATGTTGTCTACTCCTGCAGCTTTTCCATGTTTTAGCGATCTGATCGCTTCCTCCACTTCTTCTCTCAGAACTGGGAAGTCGTCGTTGTTAGATAATTTGTGGCACGATGTTACATTGGGATCTCCATTCGTCTGGTAATTCTAAAGGTTGGAACAGTACTCTGTCCACCTTTTGAGTATGTCTTCTTCTTCCGTGAGGCAGTTCCCTGCTTTGTCTTGGATGGTACTGACTCGTGCTTGCTTTGGTTTTGTTAGATCTTTCACGATTTGGAACGCTCGCCTACTGTTGTTCTTCTCCAGCTTTTCCTCAATTTCTGTACACTGTTTCCCAATCCAATCTTCTTTGGCTTGGTTCATGCTTTTTCTTATCTTGCGGTTGATTTCTCTGTACTCTGTTGCTCCGGTGGGTGTGGTCTTGTTCTTTTTCAGTTCTCTTCTTTTGTCGCACATATCCATGATTTCATCTGTGACCCATCGCTGTGTTTTCCTGCGAACATTTCCAAGCGTTTCGTTTGCAGACTCTATCATGACTATGTTTAATTGAGCTGTCAGCGTTTCTGCGCTGTGGTCTTCCTCAAGCGTTAACAGTGGGGCAAACTTCCCTCCAACTGTTGCCTTAAAGGACTCTGCGATGTTGGGGTCCCTCCGCCTGTCCAGGTTGAATTTCATCCTGGTGTTCTTGGGCTTCTCTATTGTTTTCAGCCTGAGTTTGAAGTTCACAAACACCAGATCATGGTCGCTACCGACATCTGCACCAGGGAAAGTTCTTGTCATAGCTCTTTTGATCACCGATCTGAACCGATTTTGTACAAGGATGTAGTCGATCTAGTTGTGGTGGATTAAAATATGAAGGAAAAACATTGAATTCACTGAAGTATTCCTTTATTCTTTATCTATTGAATCCAGAGGCCGGCTCTCTCTCTCTCTCTCTCTCTCTCTCTCTCTCTCTCTCTCCTACTTGAACTACTTAAACTTAGCTGAAAGTGGGCGTGTTTTCTTTAAGAAATGTAGATTTACTCTGATGATGCCAGATAATTATATCGTTGGAATGCGAGGGGAATATGAAAAGGACGAACTATGTTGGCTTAAAAATCATATGTTCTCTTATTCATCATGTTTATATTATTGCAAAAATAGCTCTCTCTCTCTCTCTCTCTCTCTCTCTCTCTCTCTCTCTCTCTCTCTCTCTCTCTCTCTCTCTCTCTCTCTCTCTCTTACATACCTAGGCGTCTAGATATGTATATGTCTGGAATCTATGATACTTGTAGTGCATTAGCGCCAGAACTAGAAGTATTATTGATTTGATGCGCTTAAAGATTTGGCTCTGCTAGTAAAAATGCTAACCCAATTCAAATATTCTATTTCAGAGAAACTGTATCGTTGTGTTGATATTAATTGAAGAAAAATATATAAACTATGGTATGAGGTCAGCGCCTGTAAGCAGTTATAAAGTCTTAGAAGTGATATTCAGCAGCCTTATTATCACTAGTCAAAGTGTAATAGAATGAATGCTGTGGTAGCCTTTGGAAACGTCCCTGCCTAGCGATCTGCTGAACGGGAGTTCGATAGCCGCTCAGGCTCGATAATTTTTGTGTAGTGTCTGCAACCCCATCAACCTTGAGAGCAAGGGATTGGGGCTTTGGAGAAGACTGTAGACCTACCTTTTGAGTCATGAGTAATCATATTCTGGCCCTCCGTTGTCCTAGCTTGGTTGGAAAGGGGGCTTGGAAGCAGATCATAAATATATATGATTAGTCTCTAGACTCTAGAGCATTGATCTGCTTGGACATTGCCATTGTCCCTTGCCTCTGCCATCCATGAGTGACATTAAAAACCTCAAATATCCTTTAGATTTATATGATTTCTGGGTAAAACGGTAATATATATTCTACTATAGGAGTTAATGGAAACAGCGTCTATGGTCAGAGCGTATTTTACTTAACAATTCAGTAATCGTATCAGTATCATACTTTGTGCAAGAATGAAATATTTCTAATTTGAAAGAAAGTTAGGAAATGAAGTTGACAAAGCCTTCGTTCATGACATTACAACTTTTTTCTGAATGACATGATTTATGTGGATAGAATGTTTTCTTCACATTTATCAGGAATGTCAGTATAAAAGTACATAATAATTTTGCTGATAAATGTATTATAAAGTAAAACGTGATGTTCATTTAACAAATCATCATATTCCAGTTACTTCTGTTTGGATATTCCACCAAAACTGATCAGTAACCCATAATAAGGACATTTTTACAATATATACTGTACAGCATACCCTTTGATAAATGGTTTAACCCCGTAATGGGACCATATTAGCACTGCTTAGACCATTATTTATGAAAAGATGTTGTGAAAGCTTTGACTCCATCTGTGGTATGTACACATGAATATACCACTACAATTACCACTCGTTTATTTTAATAATGAAAACTTATGACATGAAAAATAATTCTCTCTCTCTCTCTCTTTCTCTCTCTGTCTGTCTGTCTGTCTGTCTCTCTCTCTCTCTCTCTCTCTCTCTCTCTCTCTCTCTCTCTCTCTGAATAGCGATGTTCAAGTGAAGCTATCATGTTGAAAACTAAGGACAAATTCTTATAACCTGTTCATTCAGGACAAGATAGTCTTCTGAACGAAGATTCACAGTTATTGAAAAAGCTAGATCCAACACATGTTCCTGTCATTAATTTATTACAGATATTATTTCTGTGCGTTGATACCGGATATACTGTTTTCCTTCCGAGAGACATCTTAAATACTTTTTACCAGAAACGAAGCACCAACACCATCTATTGGCCTCTTTTGAAATCTTTCTTGTGTGGGGGGAGAAACGGTAGTAAATAATAATAATATACGTCTTTATCAAATCCCCATTATTGTATTTAAATTATATGTGCAATTATATCTAATGTGTGATAATGCTACATAATGTAAATAATGTATTAGTAACCTAGACTTTTATTTTCCACTACACTGACAATGATCTGGCCTATCATAGACGGTATGAATACCCAAACTATAAAAAAACAAAAAACGATGAAATTTATTTAAATTAACATATAATTAATCATTATAGTTATATGTCACACAATTTAAACATTATTTTTATGATCATTCCATAAGCCTGAGGTTGCTAAATATTCTTCGTTCATTATACTTACAATGATTAAGTCTATTGTAATGTTTTATAAGTTGGTAGCTATTAACGTTCATTGGCTACTTTGTGCAAACAATTATATTCTTTCCTGGTAGGTTATATTTCGGCTGAATACTAAAAACAAACATACACTTGTTACGTTGTCCATTCTTCAACAAAACGTCAATGGTAAAAATGATAAAGATGAATATACAAGTTCATGCAAGTGCTTCAGTTAGAACCCGTAGGTTATCGGTAGAAATCAATTTTTCCCTCGAACAAATAAAAACGGTTTTGAAATGTTACACAATACTCAAATATAACGAACACGATATCGAGTATAATTTCCAAGCATCATTGAACAATTTCCCCCATAATAACACCAACGTCTGATGTCAACCTGGTATTGTGAAGGATCAAGTTTTTTTTTTTTTTTTTTTTTTTTTTTTTTTACCTTCACTTTTTTGTTTTACCAAATACTTCAGAACGAAACAAGAGATGAGCAAGAGAAAGAGGTATTTAGTGTAATGATTTGTTTGTTTAATTTATTCTCATTCAGATACCTGAGGACGATAGCTACGGCATTTTTTATATCATGAATGCAAGGAGAAAACATGATTTCGAATGCTTGTACTTACCATCATATATGAAATGAATCATATCATTTATCAAAACTTACTTTCTATTTTTATCTTCTGATTGAAGGCTGATGACTGTTCCTTCCTCTTCTTTTGAATGCCGAGATCAAATTAAAGATATTGGAGATATTACGAAAATAGATAAACAACGATTGTGAAAGATCGATATGGAGGTTAACGACAGACTACAACTGGAGTATAATGATGTGGAGGATAACGACAAGGGACAGAAACCGGCTTTGGCATTGACTGCTCCATCAGATTGACGGGAGTTTAACGTCGGCCAACTGAACTGTGACAAAGTGCTGCTTTGGCATTCTCGTCTAGAGATATGGTGATGGTATATATATATATATATATATATATATATATATATATATATATATATATATATATATATATACATATATATATATATATATATATATATATATATATATATACATAAATATATATATATATATATATATATATATATATATATATATATATATATATATATATATATATATATATATATATATATATATATATATATATATATATATATATATATATATATATATATATATATATATATATATATATATATATATATATATATATATATATATATATATATAGGCACACACAATTACTAACAAAGCTACAGACGTAGAGTAGCTAGTAATTGTATATCTAATTTCTTCCTATGTTGAATAATACCTTATACATAGCGGGATGAAAAACAAAACTAATACCCTTAAATCTTTCTTATTGACAAACTTTCCCCTGACTCTATCTTGCCAACTGGTCTCCTCAACAGAAGGATTTTCAAACTAGTAATAATCGTTAAAACTATATTTCCTAGAGCTAAAATAAACAACTAAAAGACTCGAAATTACCGTACAAAAAACACAGCTAAGATGAAATGGATCCCTGTATTATAGGTGTATGCTCTGTGGTGGGAGTGTAAGAATACTACCATCGTACGTCTTGCAGGCGATAGAAAGCGACTAAAAGGACAGCTGCTGCCTTGCATTTTAGTCAAGACAGTATAGGTAGCATGTTGGCCAGTGCACCAGCCACCAGTTGAGATACTACCGCTGGAGAATTAATAGGTCCTTTGACTGGCCAGACAGTCGTGCATTGGATCCCTTTCTATGGTTACGGCTCTTTTTCTTTGCCTACATATATACCGTATAGTCTGGCCTATTCTTTCCACATTCTCCACTAACTTCATACACCTGACAACACTGCGGTTACCAAACAACTGTATTCGCTCAAAGGGTTAACTACTGCACTGTAATTGATCAGTGGCTACTTTCCTCTTGGTAAGAGTAGAAGAGACTCTTTAGCTATGGTAATCAGCTCTTCTTGGAGAACGCTAAAATAAAACTATTGTTCTCTAGTTTTGGGTAGTGACATAGCCACTGTACCATGGTCTTCCACTGTCTTGGATTAGAGTTCTTTTGCTTGAGGGTACACTCGGGTACACTATTCTACATTATTTCTCTTCGTTTTGTTTTTTTCAAGTTTTTATAGTTTATATATGAAAGATTTATTTCAATGCCGTTATGCTTAAAAAAATATTTTATTGTCCATTACTTCTCTTGTAGTTTATTTATTTCCTTGTTTGCTGTCCTCACTTGGCTATATTTCCTTGTTGAAGCCCCTGGGCATATAGTATCTTTCTTCTCAAACTAGGGTTGTAGCTTAGCTAGTAATTACAACAATTATAAAAGGACCGGATGTCAATACCAGTGGAAAATGCTGCCTTGCAGTTGAACTATTCAATTTAAAGTTAGGGCCAACGCCAATAACAGTGGTTGACAACTTAAAGGGCACGCAATCGTAAAAACCCTGTTCCAAATGGGTACAATACCTGATGCTATAAGAAATATGGATGCTGCTGGGGCGTCCCCTGCAAGCGATGCAACGTCAGGATCCCCTTGCTGGTGTAGTAATTGGATGAGGGGTACTAAAGGGTTCACGACTGCGGCCAAAGAAGCTAGTGGCAAAAAGGAAAATCAGAGCGGGTATTTGGAATATCGGTTCTATAACAGGAAGATTGAAGGAGATATTGGATTTGATGGAGAGGAGGAAAGGAAATGGAAATTGGTATGAACTTTATTACAGAGGGCGCCGAGAGGGAACAAACACAGTTAGGGTCATAATAGGCAATAACTGGAAGAAAAAAGTGGTGGAAGTGAAGAGGGGAAATGATGGCCTTTTAAAGATTCCAGTTATATCAGATCAATTAGTAAATATAATTTCAACATATTATGCCCCTCAGACGGGTTGCCAGAAACAAGAGAAAGAATTATTTAGACAAGAACCTGAGGCAGCTAGGACAACTGGCCGTGGCCAGCTCGCCGCAGACTAACTGGCCTGGGTTAACTGCCCGTGTGCTGTGTGCACAAGAATACTCATAATGAGAGGTATCAAAACATATAGAAAACCAAATAACTAATGACCATTTCGAACACAGAATGGGACAACTGGCCACGGCTAACTGGCCATATCCAAACTAGCCGCAGAATAAGTGGCCGACGCAGTAACATCCATGATTGTAATGACTCTTACACAAGAGAGAGGGAGAGAGATAAATCCATTATAGTTAGTTTATTTATCAGTAGTTTACTTAGCCTCTAAAGGCTGGGCACTTCGCCAGTAAGATGGTTTCCTTTTAGCATATACATTATTTAAAAATCCCTCCTTTTTGTAAAGAACTGCCTATTCCGGAAATATTAAAGCTTAAGTTTACATTGTAAAATGTTATCAAACCTCTTCCATAAGATTGACATCTTTCGGATTTTCTTAGCAACATAACACTGATGCCGATTTTGCTCTATGTGCTGAAATGATCAGTGTCATTACATTTGTTCCGCCAGAACATATTTCTGGAACTTCTATAATGGTCAAAAGACAATTATAATGGAAGAATGAACATAGGGGGCAATGCCAGACTTCTTCCCCTCTCTCCAGTGAACCTGTGGAATGTTAATGAACGCTGTCTTAATGACGAAGACAGGACAAACAATCACACAGAAGCTGCCCACCATAGACTGCAACATCCAACAATATGGAAGTTTATGGATAGTTTGAAAAAGGGGCAGCAACTAGGGTGGAATTTTTATAACGAACAGCTTATTGCTGGTCAAACACCTCCCATGAAGTTAAAAAGGTTCCGAGAAGAATATGTGAGGATAAAGTCAATAGTCAATAGAACCAGAATATTGTAGAATATTATAGATTGATTGATTTGAAGTTCTCTGGTATCCTGACATCGAAGGTCATTGACGCCAATATTGTTTATTAAAAATAAAGATTTAAAGAATATTCAATTGAAACCAGAGATTTAAATATATTATAAAAGATCAATAGCATTAAGAAGACCTGCTTCAGATATAAATCTAAAAATTCCACTAAAAATTAATATAATATAAAAGTTAAAGAGCATTAAGAAGACCTGCTTCTGATATGAATTTAAAAATGCCACTGGAATTGTCCGACACATCATGTTCAAGGATCTTGGCAAGTATGAACCTGCCATCTTCACCACCAACCTCAAACAGATATCTATTTCTTTCAGAGCTATAAGAGGGGCATTCAGTCAACAAATGCCTCACTGTCAAGGGTATAAAACAGTCGTCGCAATATGGTTGGTGTTGGACAGCCAGCAGAAACTCGTGTGTCATCCGGGTGTGATCAATGCGCAGACGACAAAGAGTAGTCTCCCATTTTCGGGGCATCCCATTATACCTCCAAGGGGGTATACCAATCGTAATTTCTCTCATCTTATTTTCGCTTATACTATCCCAATGCTGTTGCCAATTGTTATAAATAGAATTCCGAATTCCTGGTAAAAAATCATCAAAAAGAATGGGAGACCTTCTTGGTAGCAACTCAGCTGGAGCACTCTTTGCCAGTGAATCTGCCTCTTCATTTCCAGGCACACCTACGTTGTAGTGGTTTGCGGACTGTGGCCAGAGGTAGCACCCGAACTGTCTAGTGTCTGAATGTCGAGCACAACCCAACGTTCACTACACAACAAATATACAACGGTGGAATACCCAAAAATCTGGGTAAAAGGCAAACAATCAAGGATGAACTGGGGACCACCCCTTGATTTATTCTGGGCAAGGGGACCCAGCTAGTATCTCACTTTCTTCTTAAATTCCCTTTCCTTGGGCTAGCTGGATTAACATGTAAGATGAACGTTGATTCATTTCTGGGAAAAAATTAGCAGCCTATGTGAATAGCTTGAATTTAAGGTTAGATAGCTTCAAGTTCAAGTAAGGGTCAGAACATTAGGTGAAAGGGAAAAATACAATGAAAAAAAATAATTCTAAAAAAAAACAGTGGCTGAAAAGGGTAGCACATTGGTGTAAGGAACTGGAATGAAATGTTGTCTTTATAAAAAAAAAAATATATTTATTTGAAAAAAAACTGTTAGGATCACATTAACATTGTTTTGTCAATTCAAAAAAAAAAAATTAAAGGCAAAATTAGCATTCCTTTACTCTTCAGTATTAGGGTAACGAGATAAAAAAATTTTGAATAAAAACAAAAAAATTATTCACATGCTGGACACTCGGAAGTTTTCTAAGCAGGAAATGAAAAGCGACTAAAAGGGCAGCTGCTGCCTTGTAGTCTTGCTTATTAGTCAAGGTAGTATAAGTAGTAGGTTGGCCAGGGTGCCAGTTACCCATTGAGATACTACCACTAGAGAGAGAATGGGTTCTTAGACTAGCAAGACATTCCTGCATTGGATCCGGCTGATTTCACACATCTGACAACACTGCGGTTACCAAACAATTTTATTTCGCTTAAAGGGTTAACTACTGCACTGTAATTGATCAGTGGCTACTTTCCTCTTGGTAAGAGTGAAGGTAAAAAAGACCCTAATGCTAGAGGTAAGGCACCTAAAAATAGAGGTCATAAAGCCCCTAAATCTAAAATTAAGACACCTAAAAATAGAGGTAAAAAAGATTCTAATGTTAGAGATAAGGCCTTTCAAAATAAGAGGTAAAAAGCCCCTAATGCTAGAGATAAGGCCCCTAAAAATAGATGTGATCTTCTTCTTCTTTGTCTGCATCTTTTCCCACTTTTATGTGGTGTCGATGTTTCTGGCCAGCGTTCTCCATCTACCTCTGTCCCACACTTCATCACCGGTTAATCCCTTTGATCGAAAGTCATAAAGCCCCTAAAGCTAAAGTTAAGGCACCTAAAAATATAGGTAAAAAAATCCCATAATTCTAGAGATAAGGCGCATAAAAATAGATGTAGAAAATCTCCTAATGTTAGAGATAGAGCACCTAAAAATAGAGGTAAAAAAGGCTCTAATGCTAGAGAAAAAATAGAGGTCAAAAAGCCCCAAAATATAAAATTAAGACACCTAAAAATCAAGGTAAAAAAAGCTCCTAATGCTAGAGATAAGGCCCTTCAAAATATGAGGTAAATATCCCCTAAAGCTAGATATAAGGCACCGCAAGATAGGAGGTCAAAAAGCCCCTAATGCTAGAGATAAGGCACCTCGATATAGAGGTCATAAAGCCCCTAAAGGCACCTAGAAGTAGAGGTAAAAAGCCCCTAATGCTAGAGATAAGGCACCTAAAAATATAGTCATAAAGCTAAAGTTAAAGCACCTAAAATAGAGGTAAAAAACCCTAATGCTAGAGATAAGGCACCTCAAAATAGAGGTCAAAGAACCTCAAATGCTAGTAGTAAGGCACCTCAAAATAAGAGGTCAAAAAGCCCCTGATGCTAGAAATTCATTTATGATAACAGCTTCTGGCTGGGCATAAATTCGAACCTATGCCTCTTAGCCGCAACCATGCTTGCAGAGACTGTAACCAACCATGCTATCAAGAAAAATACAAGTTTATTACAAGTCTACCGTACATATTCCTGTCGAATTCAGGAATCTATTCTTAGATTTGAAATAAACTCATCTCCACTATGATATATAATCATGATAAATAATCACGCGTTGCAAACTCACTAATCAGCTATCATAGTGGAGAAGGGTTGCTTTCAAGTCTAAGAACAGATTCCTGAATTCGACAAGAATATATATATATATATATATATATATATATATATATATATATATATATATATATATATATATATATGAATGAGATAGAGAGGTCTTATCTCTTATTCTTTTTAAGAAATGCAATCGTTTTCGCGAATACTTATCGAAAAATATAATCACACCGACATATTTGAATTCCTTATTACATTTTTATATGGAACATCCTTAAATATTGTGGGAACTGACTATTCCAATTAATATACGTCGGAATGATATATCCTTTGTTTGCATCATTCTAGCAGCTGCTCTCTCTCTCTCTCTCTCTCTCTCTCTCTCTCTCTCTCTCTCTCTCTCTCTCTCTCTCTCTCTCTCTAGAATAAGTTAGATAAGATCATAAGAACTCTCCAAATGCTTAAACTAAATCGCTCTACCAAAGAGCAAATGGAGTCTCTGCGAATGAACTAAAGTCTTTGAGACATCCAAAATCCTTGTAACACTCTCTCTCTCTCTCTCTCTCTCTCTCTCTCTCTCTCTCTCTCTCTCTCTCTCTCTCTCTCTCTATCTGTATATATATATATATATATATATATATATATATATAATATATATATATATATATATATATATATATATATATATATATATATATATATATATATATATATATTACCTGTATCCAATATTCTATATTATTTGGATGCTCCCAAGGATCACACAAGACCGCTCACTACTTTTAAAGTTAGTGTTGGAATTGTATTTCTTTCGTGTGAAGATTCCCTTGTTCCAAAGATGTTCAGTGGCCACCTTAAAACAATGTTAGAACGATATATGCCCGTTTTCATTGCGAGGTGGAATCATTGATATTAAATGTTATCAATAGTGGTATTACCACCATCATCATCACTTCATAAATGTTAATAAGCAAACCTTGTCAAGCCATACATTAAGATCACCCAATTGCCACCTCCCCACCATCATCTTAAACCCCAACCTGGTTATATCGTTCTACCCCCATCCCCACATGTTTGAGGTTTAAGGTCTCACAGTTATGATGAGATCCTTCTGGTGGAAGTTTTTCAGTATGAGAAAAACAAAATACTAAGATGACAATATTTCGTACAGATTGCTTTCCAGGTGTTTGAAATTATATAAAAACTATAAAAAACGAAATAATTATGCGAAAGACTGATTGAACAAATATCGAGAGTAATGGATTTCTTGAAGATCTTACCGGGGGAACACTTTTAAGGTGTTGGACATCAGGACATGAAGCGACAAATAAAATCGTAATAATACGAATACTCAATGCTAAGGAAATATTTCCTTTTGCCTTTGGAAGGGTCTAGCCAGCTAGACTCGGACCTTTGAGCATTGAGCTGCTTGAGCAATCGTCACCAGGGAAGGGGGTTCGCTTGGAAGTGAGCGACTTGCCCAGATAATTTGATTGATTTATTGATTGATTAGGAGTTCTTTGTCATCCTGACATCTATGGTTATTGACGCCGAACCAGATAATTTGAGTAACAATGTGTTGATAGTTTAATCTGTTATACCTTACATCCTATATACAACATCATCACTATAATAATGCACCAATGAACTTTCATTGCCAGTCATTTCACATATTTTATTTTCACCAATCACTTCTGAAACAATATACATTATGTTAAATGATGATGCATTTTAAATCTCCAACCTTAAACTAATATAATTGATATAGCAAATAATACCATTTTCTCTAAGAGGGCCGGAGCCAAGTAGCCCGTGACAAAAGCTGACCCCAACCACACCGAGCTACGTGGCTAATGATCGAAATCAAAGGAAAACACTGAAAACAACAACAAAACCTTTAAACCTCATTACCTTCGAAATTTTGAACAAAGGCCACTTATTAATGATTGGTGACCCAATAGGTGCTATTTGAAACGATACATTATTAGCCCTACATATAATGCATAGGCTACAGTGTGTATGTATGTATTTTTGAATAAAAACAAAAAAATTATTCACATGCTGGACACTCGGAAGTTTTCTAAGCAGGAAATGAAAAGCGACTAAAAGGGCAGCTGCTGCCTTGTAGTCTTGCTTATTAGTCAAGGTAGTATAAGTAGTAGGTTGGCCAGGGTGCCAGTTACCCATTGAGATACTACCACTAGAGAGAGAATGGGTTCTTAGACTAGCAAGACATTCCTGCATTGGATCCGGCTGATTTCACACATCTGACAACACTGCGGTTACCAAACAATTTTATTTCGCTTAAAGGGTTAACTACTGCACTGTAATGGATCAGTGGCTACTTTTCTCTTGGTAAGAGTGAAGGAAAATCTTCAGCTATGGTGGGCAGCTCTTCATGGAGAAGGACCCTCTTATTAAAATCATTGTTCTTTAGTCGTGGGTAGTGCCATAACCACTGTACTATGGTCTTCCACTGTATTGGATTAGAGTTCTTTTGCTTGAGGGTACACTCGGGTACACTATTCTAACTTAATTCTCTTCCATTTGTTTTTTTTTTATATGAAAATTTATTTGTTCATTACTTCTTTTATAGTTGATTTATTTCCTTGTTTCCTTTGTTCACTGGGCTATATTTCCCTGTTGGAGGTTTTGGGCTTATAGCATCTTGCTTTTCCAACTAGGGTTTTAGCTTAGCTAGTAAGGATACCGTAATAATTATAAAAAGGCAGAATGTCAATAACTATGGAAAAAGCTGCCTTACAGTTGGACTATTTAATCTAAAGTTAGTTCCAACACCAATAATTGTAGTAGACAACTACAAGGGCATGCAATCGTAAAAACCCTGTTCCAAATGAGTAACCATGCCTGATGCTATAAAAAATATGGATGCGGCTGGGACGTCGCCTGCAAGCGATACAAGTCAGGATCCCCTTGCTGGTATGGTAATTGGACGAGGGGTATCGCAGAGTTCACGACTGCAGCCAAAGAAGCTAGTAGCAAAATGAAAAATCAGAACAGGTATTTGGAATATCGGTACTCTAACAAGAAGATTGAAGGAGATATTGGATTTGATGGAGAGGAGGATATATATATCCTTTGTAACAGGGGACTAGATGGAAAGATAGTGGAAATGGGTATAAACTTTTTTTTACATAGGGCCCAGAGAGGGAAGAAACCCAGTTAGGATCATAATACACAATAACTGGAAGAAAAAAGTATCAGAAGCAAAAATAGTAAATGATGGCTTTTAAAAGATTCCAATAATAATGGATCAGATAGTAAATGTAATTTCAGCATATTATGCCCCTCAGATGGGTTGCCATGAACAAGACAAAAAAAAAAAAATATTTAGACAAGAATTCAAGGCAGCTATTAGAACAGCGAAAGAAGAGAAGCGAATCATAGGAGCAGACATGAATGGCTGTGTGGATGAGAGAATGAATAAGGAGGTATTTACATAGAGGCTATGGGTTTAGAATTGAAAATGAAGATGGAGAGTACATATATATATATATATATATATATATATATATATATATATATATATATATATATACATATACATATAAATATATATATATATATATATATATATATATATATATATATATATATATACATATATATAAATATATATATATATATATATATATATATATATATATATATACATATATATATATATATATATATATATATATATATATATATATATATATATATATATATATATACCGCTAGAGTTATTGAGTACTTAGACTGACAAGACAGTACTACATTGGATCCTTCGCTCTGCTTACGGTTCATTTTCTCGTTGCCTACAACGAATAGACTGGCCCATTCTTTTCATATTCTCCTCTGTCCTTAGACACTTGACAACACTGAGATTCCCAAACAATTCTTTTTTTGCTCAAGGAATTAACTACTGCACTGTAATTGTTTAGCGGTTACTTTCCTCTTGGTAAGGGTAGAAGAGACTCTTTAGCTATGGTAAGCAGCTCTTCTAGGAGACGGACACTCCAAAATCAAAGGCTAGGACAACTGGCCATGGCCAACTCTCCGCAGCCTAACAGGACGAGTGATATGTGTACAAGAATACTTACAATGAGATATATCGCCGCGGTAACATCCATGATTGTAATAATGACGACTCTTACACAAGAGAGAGGGAAACATAAATCCATTCTGGTATGTTTATTCATCAGTAGTTTACTTAGCCTATAAGGGCTGGGCACTTCGCCCGTTAGATGGTTTCCTTTTAGCAATTACATTATTTAAAAATTCCTCCTTTTTATAAAGAATTGCCTATTCCGGAAATACTAAAGTCTAAATTTACAATGTAAAACCTTAACAAACCTCTTCCATGAGACTGACATCTTTGGGATTTTCTTAGCAACATAATACCGATACCAATTTTGCTGTACGTGCTAAAATGATCAGTGTCATTGCATTTGTTCCGCCAGAACATATTACTGGAACTTCTGCATAGATCAAAAGACAATTTTGTTGGAAGAATGAAACGAAGAGGCAATGCCAGACGTCTTCCCCTCTTTGTAATGAACACGTGGAATGTTAATGAACGCTGTCTCAATGACCAAGATAGGACAAACAATCACGCAGAAGCTGCCCACCGTAGGCTGCAACATCCAACAATATGGAAGTTTATCGATAGTTTGAAAAAGTGGCAGCAATTAGGATGGAATCTTTGTTACGAGCAGCTTATTGCTGGTCAAATACCTCCCATAAAGTTAAAAAGGTTCCGAGGAGAATATGCGCGATTAAAATCAATAGTTATAGTGTCAGAACCGGAATATTGTAGAATATTTTAGAGTGTAATATAAATAAATAATTCTGTTTTGAATAGTTCGGGAAAGAGATTGACTAGACAATTGTTCAAATGCCAGTTAACTACTTGTTCCCCATTGGTTGGCAGGAACGAAGGTTTCGGAGGTCACGTCACAGCAACGAGAATTATAGTCGGCAGTGAGAAGGTGTCTGTCTTCAAGGAAGGTCACTGATACTTTTGGAAGATACGGTGTTGGATCCGGTGTTTCGCCGTTGAGTTTGGAGCAATCAATTCCGTTCCCATGTGATGGTTGTGGCTGTTTGAGAAGCAGTGTGGGCCCTCTCGAGTTACGTTGGTGTGGCCTGTTTAAATGTGGGAATTTCAGGAGTGTGGCTTCATTCCTGGATTGTAATTTCCAGGTGTATCTTCGTATCGGTGGCTGAAGAAGAACCTCTCACTCAAGAATTTGTTTTCGAATACTCTCTATTCACTCGGAGACCTCTAGAACTGCTTGTTTGAATGTCAGCTAAGTTTTGTTTTATTATATTTATTAATAATTTTTCCATGAATATTACCTGAGCTCTTAGATACCGGTCGTATCTGCAAGTGTTTTGTTATTTAAGCATAATAAAATGCTTTGAAGTGTTGTTTTGTGTGTAATTCTCCTCCTCATAATTAAACCTGTTTTTAAATATGTGTTATGGTTGTTCATGATGTGGACATCGTAACATATTTGGGGGCCATGTCCGGGATCAATGAATTTCAATTTAAGCAAAACAGGTTTAAATGAGGAGTTTATTTAATTGGTGTAGGTTTGAGTTTAGTTATTTAATTGTTTTATAGCCATTGTAACCAATCATGTCTGAGTCTGAAACGGAGTATTTAGAAAGTGACTTTGACGTAAAGGAATTTCTGTCGTCCTTACCGGGGGTTGCAGCTTTTCAAAGTCTGTGTAAACGGGAACTTGTGTTAATTGCTAATTATCTAGACATAGGTTTTACTATGGATATGAAAAAGGATGATTTGATAAAGGGTTTGATAGGACACCTAGGTATTGTAGAGGAGAAGGCAGAAGTTTCAAGTGTAAAGGAAAGTGATAGCATAGAAGCTTTGAAACTTAAAATAAAGCTGAAGGAGTTAGACATAGTTGCCGAACGTGAAAGAGCGGAAGAAAGGGAGAGAGAGAGGAATCTTGAGCGCGAAAGAGCGGAAGAAAGGGAGAGAGAGAGGAAACTTGAGCGTGAAAGAATGGAACACGAACTAAAGTTAGAGGAAATTAAAGTAAGACACAGACAAGGTAGTGGAGATTTCGATGTAGCTAAATATATGAAGATGGTTCCCCCTTTTGATGAAAATGAAGTAACTAATTATTTTATAACTTTTGAGAAAGTAGCGAAAGGAATGGGCTGGCCTAAGACATCATGGTCTATGTTATTACAATGTGCATTGAAAGGTAGGGCTCAAGAGGTATTTTCTAGCTTGTCTGAGGAGATTTGCAGTAATTATGACGAATTGAAAAAGTGTATTCTCAAAGCATATGAATTAGTGCCAGAGGCTTACAGGTTGAAATTTCGTAGGCTTTTTAAAACAGGAGATCAGACTTTCGTAGATTTTGCTCGTATAAAAGCTAAATTGCTTGACGATTGGTTGAGGTCTAAAGGAATCTGTGATTTTAAAGGGTTTAAACAACTAATATTGTTAGAAGAGTTTAAGAATTGTTTATCTAAGGATTTGAAGGTACACTTAGAGGAGCTTCAGGTTGAGAGCTTAGAGAAAGCTGCCATTGTGGCTGACGAGTACTCGCTGACGCATAAAATTTTTGAAGGGAAAAATTTGGTTAGGGGTAGAAGCAGCAAAGAGGGTTTTCAGGAATTGAAAAGTGGTAAGAGTAAAACTGAAAACGCAAGTGATTTGGATAAAAGTGTTGTAGCTCCAGTATTGAAAGGTAGTAGTTTGCCTAGTGGGCAGAGGATGCCAATTAAATGTTTTAACTGTGGTAAACTGGGCCATAGAAAGGCCGACTGTTGGTCCTTAAGGGACGGTAATAGAGAGCACAAACCAGTTGCTCTGGTAAGCAGGGCAAGTGCTGATAGAGAGATTAATGCATTAAGTGAGGGTGAGAAAAGCCCTGGGCTCTCTGATTTGGAGAGATATAAGTCTTTTGTGTCTTATGGTAGTGTAGCTACAGAAAGTGGTAAGGGCAGGAGAGGATTAGTTATCCTTAGAGATACAGGGGCCCTACAGTCATTGATTTTGAAAAGGGCATTGCCTGAAGGTTTCGAGTATAAGGGTAAGGAAAAGGTATTGATTAAGAGTTTTCCAAAAGAGATAATCTCTTGTCCGTATGAGACTGTGGTTCTGCAGTCTGATTATGCGACGGGTCCGGTTAGGGTTGCCGTTGTGGAAGAAATTCCTGTGGAAGGAGTTGATTTGATATTAGCCAATGATATTGGTGGTAATAGGGTTTTAAGTAACCCACGGTTACTTAGGTATCCTCAGTCATGTGCAAGCACAGAGAGCTTGGAAGGAGAATTTCCTGGTATTTTTCCCATGTGTGCTATCACACGATCAAGGCGGAAATTGGAAGCTAGTAGGGATTCTAAGATTGACTTCTCGAAGTGTTTTCTGGGAAAATTTGGTGATTGTTCTGAACAAGGTAAGGTTTTAGCTGTATCTAGAGAGAAATTCATAAAGGATCAAGAAAATGACCTAGAGCTAGCCGAGATAGCTGCAAAGGCTTTTTCAGATAAGGAAATTGAGAACATTCCAGTCGGGTATTATGTCGAAAATGGATTATTGATGAGAAAATTTAGATCCTCTAAGGTTGCTGCCGATGAAGAATGGGAAGTTAATTATCAAATAGTCGTTCCTCCAAATTACAGACCCTCTATTTTACATTTAGCACATCAGAATCCATTTAGTGGCCATTTCGGAGTCAATAAAACTTTTTGTAAATTAACTAAACACTTTTACTGGCCTGGGATTCATTCTGATGTTAAAGAGTTTTGTAAGACATGCCATGTGTGTCAAATGATCGGAAAACCGAACCAAAAGTTGACTAAAGCTCCCCTTGAACCCATACCAGCCATGGAAGAACCATTCCATAGGGTATTAGTGGACATTGTTGGTCCATTGCCAAAGTCAAAAGGTGGAAATCAGTATATACTTACAATCATGGACAGATCCACTAGGTATCCTGAGGCCATTCCGTTGCGGAATGTCTGCTCTAAGAATGTCGTAAATGGGATGTTACAATTTTTCACTCGGTTTGGATTGCCTAAAGAGGTTCAGTCGGACCAGGGTTCAAACTTCTTAAGCAATGTATTCAGACAGGCAATGCAGGAACTAGGTATCAGGCAGGTAACTTCATCAGCGTACCATCCTCAGAGCCAAGGGGCTATAGAAAGGTATCTTCAAACCTTGAAAACTATGTTGAAAAAATTTTGTTTGGAGAACAAAAGCGATTGGGATAAAGGTCTGCCCTTCCTTCTGTTTGCGTCCAGAGAAATCCCCAATGAGTCGTTAGGGTTTTCCCCTTTCGAGTTGGTATTTTGTCATCAGGTTAGAGGACCTTTAAAATTGATTAAAGATCAGTGGATTAATAATGTTGAAGATTCTAATTTGTTGGACTATGTTTCAGATTCCAGGGAAAGAATCAGGAAAACCTGGGACATAGCAAGAGATAACTTAATGGAAGCTCAGCAGAAGATGAAAAAATACTATGACTTGGGAGCCAAAAAGGTTGACTACAAACCAGGAAATGAGGTCTTGGTATTTCTTCCAGTAGCAGGTCAGCCATTACATGCTAAGTTTTCTGGGCCTTACATAATAGAAAAGAAGGTAGGAAATACGGATTATGTTGTTCTTACTCCAGATAGGAGAAGGAAAAAGAGGTTGTGCCATGTTAATATGTTAAAGCCATATTTTTCGAGGACGCCAAAGCCAGTCTTGTTGAATATAAAGTTAGATAATAATAGTAATCAAGAGAAACTTAAACTTGAGACTGAGGTTGAAGACTGGCCTATTTCAAATTCAGAGGCTTTGAGGAATTTGAAGAATAAATTGGTTCATCTTGATGAAAGTCGAGGTCAGGAGTTGAGCGATTTATTCTACGATTATAAAGATGTATTTTCAGATGTTCCGGGCAGGACCTGCTCATTACAGCATGATGTTGATGTTGGCAATTCCAATCCTATTAAACAACACCCATATCGCTTGAGTCCGCAAAAGGCAGAGATTGTTGAACGGGAAGTAAAATATATGCTTGATCATAAATTAATTGAACATAGTAGTAGCCAGTGGAGTTCCCCTGTAGTACTTGTCAAAAAAAATGATGGTCAATACCGTTTATGTTTTGATTACAGGAAAGTAAATGCAGTCACCAGGACAGATTCATTCCCAATTCCTAGGGTGGATGACTGTATTAATCGTATAGGAAAGGCCAGATTTATCAGCAAGTTTGACATGTTGAAGGGTTACTGGCAGGTAGGTTTGACAGATAGAGCCAAAGAGATATCTGCTTTTGTTACACCCACTGGTTTATATTCCTGCAATGTCATGCCATTTGGAATGAAAAATTCGGGTAGTACTTTTCAGAGACTCATGAATATGATTACCAAAGACCTTGAAGGGTGCACTACGTATATAGATGATGTGGTAATTGTTAGTGATACGTGGGAAGAGCATATCAAAAGAATTGCTGCATTTTTACAGAAACTCAGAGAAGCGGGTTTGGTAGTGAATTTAAATAAATGCGAATTTGGGAAAGCCATAGTAGTTTATTTGGGGCACGAAGTTGGTCATGGCAAAGTAGCACCAAAAGATTCAAATATTAAAGCAATTTTAGACTTTCCAGTCCCTAAAGATAAAAAGGGAGTAATGAGATATCTAGGTCTTGCCGGGTATTATAGGAAGTTTGTGG
The DNA here is from genome assembly GCF_036898095.1 of Palaemon carinicauda. Taxonomy (NCBI): domain Eukaryota; kingdom Metazoa; phylum Arthropoda; class Malacostraca; order Decapoda; family Palaemonidae; genus Palaemon; species Palaemon carinicauda. The sequence goes on along the minus strand of NC_090736.1, from coordinate 58,658,030 downwards.
CTAATTTTGCAGATTTAGTTGCACCACTAACAAATTTGTTGAGGAAAAGGGTCGACTTTAAATGGGATAACCAGTGCCAGGAAGCTTTTGATAAAGTAAAATCTATTTTGACTACTTCCCCTATTCTGAAAGCACCAGATTTTTCTATTCCTTTCAAACTAGCAGTGGATGCCAGTGACATTGGTATTGGTGCGGTATTACTGCAGGAAGACGACACTGGGGTAGAGCATCCTATTGCTTATTACTCTAAGAAACTGAATGATTCTCAGAAGAAATACTCCACCATTGAGAAGGAAACTTTGGGTTTAATTTTGGCTTTACAACATTTTGAGGTATATACCAGTACCACCTCTTCATTAACCGTGTATACAGACCATAACCCATTAAAATATTTGAATCGTTTCAGGAACAATAATCAGAGATTAACAAGATGGAGTCTATTCTTACAACCCTACGATTTGAACATCCTACATATCAAAGGAAAGGAGAACGTCATTCCAGATGCATTATCAAGGATGTGACTTGTTATATTTTTGACCTGATTTTGTTGGATGCAAAATATATATTACATATATATTTTTTCTTTTTAGGGGGGAGGTGTAATATAAATAAATAATTCTGTTTTGAATAGTTCGGGAAAGAGATTGACTAGACAATTGTTCAAATGCCAGTTAACTACTTGTTCCCCATTGGTTGGCAGGAACGAAGGTTTCGGAGGTCACGTCACAGCAACGAGAATTATAGTCGGCAGTGAGAAGGTGTCTGTCTTCAAGGAAGGTCACTGATACTTTTGGAAGATACGGTGTTGGATCCGGTGTTTCGCCGTTGAGTTTGGAGCAATCAATTCCGTTCCCATGTGATGGTTGTGGCTGTTTGAGAAGCAGCGTGGGCCCTCTCGAGTTACGTTGGTGTGGCCTGTTTAAATGTGGGAATTTCAGGAGTGTGGCTTCATTCCTGGATTGTAATTTCCAGGTGTATCTTCGTATCGGTGGCTGAAGAAGAACCTCTCACTCAAGAATTTGTTTTCGAATACTCTCTATTCACTCGGAGACCTCTAGAACTGCTTGTTTGAATGTCAGCTAAGTTTTGTTTTATTATATTTATTAATAATTTTTCCATGAATATTACCTGAGCTCTTAGATACCGGTCGTATCTGCAAGTGTTTTGTTATTTAAGCATAATAAAATGCTTTGAAGTGTTGTTTTGTGTGTAATTCTCCTCCTCATAATTAAACCTGTTTTTAAATATGTGTTATGGTTGTTCATGATGTGGACATCGTAACAAGAGGAATTGACATAACTTTACTTAGACTTATGGAGTTATATAGTTGCTATCTTTAGCATAATTTGCGGATATTTTCATAAATAAATATGGCATTTTGATCAAATTTTGCTTTTACATATTTATATATGATTTAAAAAAATCTCTGCAAAAATTATATCAAGGACCGTTGGCTATAAAATGCATATAAGGAAATATGCTTATGTAAATATACAGTACATAGATGCGATACATAATTCACAAATATATGTTCAAATGTTTGCATATTAGCTAGAGAGTCTAAGTTATTTCTTAATTACGCCAGGAATAATAAATATAAAAGCAAAGCAAGCTGGCCGAGGAAAGTCAGGCTGCGGACAGTTGGACTCCGGCTACCCAGCAGGATCAGTTAGACTGCAGGACCACTTGTTCTAGAGACCTAGACCCACATGTTCAGTGGTCAACATGAATAATTCGAAACATTACGAGGCCACACATAGGTACTAACACCATATTCATATACAAAATGTTAGGTGTAGCATTATTTTCTATAGTCTTAATAATTTCTATACTACCAACTGCATAAACATGAATATCTAAGATTTCTTTAAGTAGCAATGAAAATAAAAAGCGAAAAATCATGTTTTATTCACATATGTTCACTTGAAACTTATTTCAAAGTTTCAAATTCTTCAATGAAAACAATCTTGACACCGAAATTGACAAGCTATTGTCACGTACAATACATTCATGAAAGAAAAAAAGATTGATATGGAATCTTGTTTCCCAAATTGGAATTTGAAAAGTCTTTGCCACGTCTTCCACACACCAGAATTAAAAACTATTATACACAACCATGTCCCTGAAACTGGAATGTGGGAAGATCTTGTCACGTCTGAGGCCTTCGAATAACCGAAAAATAAAAGTTACAAACCAGGCTCTAAATTGGAATGTGAAAAGGGAAATCATGTCTTTCACATTCAAGTGACCTAAATACAGTTAGATATAAAAAGGTCTCCTAAAACTACATTGCTGCCATGACTTGTCACGTAAGAAATATTCTCTCTCTCTCTCTCTCTCTCTCTCTCTCTCTCTCTCTCTCTCTCTCTCTCTCTCTCTCTCTCTCTCTCTCTCTCGATCTATTTGTAAACTTTGTTGAATTCTCTCTCTCTCTCTCTCTCTCTCTCTCTCTCTCTCTCTCTCTCTCTCTCTCTCTCTCAATTTTCACGCCAATCTATTTGTAAACGCTGTTGAATTCACTCTCTCTCTCTCTCTCTCTCTCTCTCTCTCTCTCTCTCTCTCTCTCTCTCTCTCTCTCTCTCTCTTTGAACCAACAGTAGCACTTATGGGAGGGAGGTTGGGGAGAGAAAAGATGGAAAGTCACCCAGGATTAAGCGGATGCAGCCACAGGTGGGTATCTATGAGCTACCCATCCCCTTTTTACTCTAGTGCTCACAAAGCTAGTAATAATAGAAATTATTGGCTAAGATTTCCAAATAGATACACACTAGACAATATCATAGAAGAATTAAAAATGAATGAGAAACTGAAGTTAAAGCACTAATGGGCAAAGTGCCAGATAAATAAGTGGTACCAGTTCAAAGAAGGGTGATCTCCAAACCTGCTCCGTAATAGTGTATGCCTGTTCTGACAGCAGTAGCACGAAATAAAAACATTGAAAAATGAAAATCAAGAACTAAGAAAACAAATAACAGAGATTATGTCGAAGTTCTGACAGTTAAAATAAGAAACAAAGAAGTCATAGACGATGTTGTAGAAAATGGGATCAGTATCCAAAAAATACATAACCCACTAGTGACTAGAGGAAGGGTAGCAAAGGAGAAGACGAAACAACCTAGAAATATAACTGCCGCCAGAAACAGATTCTCCCTCCTAGCAGAGGAAGAAGATGAGATGTGTTAATTTGAGACTCCATGGTAAAGGACTAAGGAAGTAGTTCTCCTCCAAAAGAAGAGAAAGGTTAGGTCCTATTCACGTGCTAACGCACAGAAGATAGAAGAAGTTAGTAACACGACAACAGAACAAGAAGACCACTTTTATTGTTCAGGCAACAAGAAACGACCGATTCCTAAGAAAGGATGCTGCTGGCCAAACAGAACCTTTGATTAATAAGCTGGGAAAAACACTGTTGAAACGGCTAGGAACAAGACCAATAATACAATAGTTATAGGTATTCTCCTAAGACTCAATGTCAGCCACTTCACCTTCAGTAAGACCATGGCGATAAATGAAATGCCTAAGTCCATATACCAGAAAAAGAAAGTTAAATTTATAAATTCTTGGGAAACTTTCTACAGCAAAAGAAAATTATACAAAAGAGATGGAATACACTTTTGTGAAGAAAGCAAGAGTGCATACGGAAACCAACTTGATCTTAACTTGCACAATTACTTACGGAACACAGTAGACAAAGGGCAAACTCGACCCTTAAAACAACAATAAAAAATATACAATAAAAAGAGTAAATTTGGCAGAAAATTTAGATAATGAAGATAAAAGTAAAACTAAAACCCTAATAAATGAGGGAAACTAGCAAAGCCACAAAAGAAGGTAAAAAAAAGGTAGAAAATTTCCTCAGAGTGGCTCAATTCAGTGCTCAGTCAGTTAAAAACAAAATGGAAAACTTCAGGGCAATGATTACTAGTGAGTAACAAGATATCATAAGCATTACCGAGACCTGCATTCAAGAAAAAACAAAGGATCTTATTGGAGAATATGAAATCCAAGGTTTCAAGCTTTTCAAGAAGGATCACTTTACCAAAACGGATGGAAGGGTAATGCTCTATGTCAAAAGTCGCCTAAACCCTATAGAAATAAAATTAGAAACCAAATATTAAGTGACAGGTGTAAATATTAACACCATCGAAAAAATATGTCCATATTTTAATATTCAGACCACAACATCACTTGCAAGAACATGATGAAGAGTTGTACACACAAAAGGGACATGAAGCTAGCTGTCCTAATGGGAGACTTCAATGCAGCAGTGAACTGGAATACTGAATTCTACATCATACACAGAGGGTCACAGACTACTAGTATTTGTCAACAATGAATTCCTCCATCAGTGAGTCCATAAACCAACTAGGGGAAACAACACACTAGATATGCTCACTATAGAAGAAAATTTAGTACCCAGTGTCTCAGTAGTCGAAAATATTGGCAAAAGTGACCACAGAATAGTTAGGTTCCAGGTAAATATTCCTTATCTAAAAAAAAAGAAAAATTATAAAAAAGCTAGACTAGAGACAGGGCAACTGGATATATCTGGAGTGCACCAATAATTTAGAATATGACGAAACAGGGAACATAATATACACTTTCTATTTCATTACCCAGCAGTGAGTAATTTGTTTGTGGGTTACAATAGCCCATGTTCATAACCTTGCATTTCCAATGGTTGAAAGGTTTTCCCGGACCATTTACCTAATTATTAAATCCTGTCTTAAGGCTTCTACGTCTTTTGAGTTCCCAGCATTCATCCCCAGTTTAGTATCATCGGCAAATTTGGCTATTCTACTAGCTAATCCTAAATCTATGTCATTAATGTGATTCAGAAATTGTAATGGGCGAAGGACGGATTCTTGAGACACTCCACTCGTAACAGTTGCCCACTCTGAGGCTTATCCAATGATTACAACTCGTTTTCTGTTTGTCAGCCAATCTTCGATCCATTCAGCTGGCTCGTCAATAATGCCTAATGCTAAGTAGGAGAAAATATTGGCAAAAGTGACCACAGAATAGTTAGGTTCCAGGTAAATATTCCTTATCTAAAAGAAAGGAAAATTATAAAAAAGCTAGACTAGAGACAGGGCAACAGAATATAACTGGAGTACACCAATAATTTAGAATATGACGAAAAAGGGAACATAATATACACTTTCTATTTCATTACCCAGCAGTGAGTAATTTGTTTGTGGGTTACAATAACCCATGTTCATAACTTTGCATTTCCAACAGTTGAAAGTTTTTTCCGGACCATTTACATAATTATTAGATCCAGTCTTAAGGCTTCTACGTCTATTTTGAATTCTCAGCATTTATCCCCAGTTTAGTATCATCGGCAAATTTGGCTATTCTACTAGTTAATCCTAAATCTATGCCGTTAATATGATTCAGGAATAGTAATGGGCGAAGGATGGATTCTTGAGGCACTCCACTCGTAACAGTTGCCCACTCTGAGGCTTATTCAATTATTACAAAACTGTTTTCAGTTTGTCAGCCAATCTTTGATCCATTCAGCTGGCTCGTCAATAATTCCTAGTGCTCTAATGTTAACCAAATTTTTTATGAGGGACTTTGTCAAAAAGTTTTTTGAAAACTAGATATATGATGTCTATTGTCCTGCTTTTGTCATATGTTCTAAATATGTTGTGGAAATACTCCAACAGATTTGTCATACAGGATCACTTTTATCTCTTTTAGGCATGTTGGCTGTCTATCAGAAGATTGTGTTTTTCTGTATGTTGTAATATTGAATCTACTATCATAAATTTCTAATTTTGTAAGGTACTGAAGTTAAACACACTGGTCTGTAGTTGCCAGGTTCTTTTGGTCTCTTCTTGTAGATTGAAGGAACATTGCCTAGTTTCCGTACTTGTGGTGCCTTTCTTTTGTTGGCTGTCTTTCGGAACATTTTGCAAGTGTGGGATTATCAATTCTAGTTCTATAACCTCTCCTGGAGACTTAAAATTTTGCAAGGCACCAAGTTAAAGACACTGGTCTGTAGTTGCCAGGTTCTTCTTTTGGTCTCTTCTTGTAGATTGAAGGAACATTGCCTAGTTTCCGTACTTGTGGTGCCTTTCTTTTGTTGGATGTCTTTCGGAACATTTTGCAAAAGTGTGGGGTTATCTCTTCTAGTTTTATAACCTCTCCTGGAGACTTACGGAGTCCCTTTATTTCATTTTTTACAGCTTCCAATGTGAAGGTGATTCTGTTTAGTGGTTGTGACCCTTCGTATTTGTTAGCTGGTTCAGAGAGTGTCGCAGATTCTTCCCTAGAAAACACGGTTGTGAAATATGCATTCATCAGTTTGGTTTTTTCCAAACCATTTGTTATAAGATAACCAGCTAATGTTGTTTTTGACTGGTTTTCAAAGGTTTAAAAATGAAGAAAAAAATTATTTCGGCTTTTCTTTACAAGCTGAAGCCACTTTTTTCTCTTAATTGATCTTGATATTTCTAACAAGGTCATTTACATTTCTGTGTAACTTTTTTTGTTCGTAAATTTAAAAAAAAAATGAGTGTTGTTTCCTGTCTCTACTTATTATTGCATGTTATTGCTCTGTTGAACTATTTGGGCTGTGGAGTTCCAGTTTGTTAAATATTTCCATATCTCCCAGAGAGAAATATGAAAATTGTGATTAGTGACCTCAATGCTAAAGTTGGAAGGAATAATCCAGGTATCAAGAATGTCATGGGTGTTGAGGGTCTTGGCGAAGTTGCAATTGAAAATGGATCTCATTTTATGTTTCTGTGCAACAAACAATCTTTTTATTGGGTGTACTCTTTTCCAGCTCATGGATATCCACAAATATACATAGAATTCACAGTGTGGTAATTATAAAAATCGAATGGATCACATAGCCATTAATAAAGAGAGGAGGAATCTGAAAAATGTAAGAAGCTATAGAGATGCAGATATCGGTAGTGATCACCAGCTCCTTATTTCCATACTGAAATTAAAACTGAAAGCACCCAACAGAAATGTAGATATAATACCTAGGTTTGATACAAATAAGTTTCTAGAAGATGTGTACATAGAAACATTTGCAATTGAATGTAGAAATCGATTTGCAGTCTTAGGGACGTTAAGAGACAAAGGGTAGACAGGTAATGAAGAATGGTGTGATATTAAGAACATTTATCAGTCGTCAGTTGGTAGTATAGTTTTGGGACATGCGGTTATAGAAAAAAAGCCATGGATATCAAATGATACTTGGGATACTATAAAAATAAGACAAAGACAGAAATTGATTGTTGAAAGTTTTCGAGGAAGTAATGAAAATAACAGGGTAGAGCATGTAAAGTATTCCAGTATTAAAAGAAAAGCTAGGAATGACTGGAAAGGATATTCAGACAGGAAAACAGATGAGGCTGACAAAGCTATGAATTCAGGGAGTGGCTATGGTGGAAGAATTGCTCATAGAACTATTGATGAAATCTCTATGGGGGCAAGGAAGAAGAAGCATATACCCATCAAAAAGAGAGACGGGTCTGTTATAACAACCGAAAATTAAAAGGCAACGGTGAATGGAACATTTTAGTGAGGTCATGAATAGAAGATATGAAGGGAATAATTTGATTGATATACCTGAAGCTGAGGAAGACCTTAATATCCCCATAAATGAATTCAGTGTGTTTGAAGTAGATCCTATCATTAAAAACCTCAAAAGATGGAAAGCCCCTGGATACAATGGAAAAACTGCTGAGATGATATTGGTCGAAAATGAAGTGACTTCCAGAATACTTACAAGATTATTTTGTAGAATGTGGTGTGAAGAGGCAAAACCTGATGAATGGGAGCAAGGAGTGTTGGTGAAAATGGCAAAAATGGAGATCTGGCTGATTGCAATAATTACAGAGCATCGCACTTACGTCAGTTGTCTCGAAAATAGGTTATCATAAACATGGATTTTATAATCCATAGAACATTTGGGGATGAGGAAGAAGGAATGGACTGGATTGGTAATAGGAAATTGGCTGATCTAGAGTATGCTGATGATGCTTTCCTTATTAGCAGAACAACACAGGATGTGCAACTAATGCTCACCAGAATGTGTTGGGTTCAAGATAAACAGAAGAAAGACAGATGATGAGAACGGAACATACAATGGAAGATGAAATATCATTGCAAGGAAAAAAGATGAATGAAATTGAATTATTTGAATGCTTAGGAACTATGATCTCTAATACAGTGTCTTTAGAATTGGAGTTTAATGGAAGATTGAAAAAACAAATCAGACAATGGCTAGGTTAAGTAAAATTTGAAAATAAAATCGCCTGAAATTACATTTAAAAATTAGGCTATATATCAGTTTAGTGAGATCGGCGTGACTACATGGACATGAGGCATGGCATAATAATGAAACAATCTCCAACAGATTTAGTAGATTTCAGAACAAAGCCTTGAGACGAATACAGGGAGTTAATAGCAGGAGAGGATTACACATGAAACTCTAGATAGATTACTCGAGGGCCATATGCGGATGAGATCATGTTGAGATGTTTTGGGCATACTAGCATCTTCGCATTTCCCAAGAGAGATTGGTTCAACAACACTTCAACTGGGCTCCTGGGCTCCAATAGGCCCTAAAAGAGTTTGAAGAACCAGGCCTACATGGCTGAAGACCATGAAGCGTGAAATAGATGATAAATGGAGAAGTATTGAATTAAAAGTTCAAGATAGGGACGACTGGCAAAGTCTAACCGAGGCCCTTTGCATCAATGGGCATAGGATAGGATGATGATGATGATGATGATATATACACACTCACACACATACACACACACACACACACACATATATATATATATATATATATATATATATATATATATATATATATATGAAATATATATAATATGAAATATATATAATATGAAATATATATATATATATATATATATATATATATATATATATATATACAAATATACATATATATATATATATATATATATATATATATATATATATATACTAAATTAAGCATTCCATTTAAACATATTATAAATCATTTCAATATACTTCAATATATCAAAATCTTTATTTCAACGGAAAACAACAGGGGTTGGTTGTATGATTATATTGAATAATATATTTCTGACAAAAAAACAAAATGAATAAAAATTTCATTTCAATTTTTGCATTATAATCAAGCATATGATGAGGTGAAAAGACTGCTGATTAATTTCTGGTGATAAAAATGTTTGAAAAAGAAAAACTATGACAAATTTATACAACGTATAAGGAATCTTCGGTATTCGTGGACTTTCCTTTTGTAGAATTTTGAGCGTTCGGCTGCAATAAAGTTTTGAGTAAGAGCTTTGCCTGAACTTTTGTCATTTTTAATCATTACAATAACTGATACAAAAAAAATGTATAAGAGCAAGTAATCCATGGAAATAAGATTTTACTATGTCATTTGCATAATTGTCCTTTGCTCTTTTAGGTAACTAAATGAGCAAACAACTGTTCCCTAACAGTTTACCCGAAAGGCGTGTTCCTATTGGCCAAGCTCTAAATTAGACCTTGCTATTGGCCCCAAATGTTCCTCAAAACCAGATTTCACCAGTATTTTACTCTCAAATAAGCCTCACTAAGGCCATCTGTTGGTACATTTAAAAGGGTGAGAATTTAGTCAATCACGAAAGGAACTATTATAATCTTTCTTTGAAACTACTTCACAAATCTCTCATACACATGTATGAACATATATACATTGAAATAAAAAAAAAAATATTTGATTACAATAGAAAATTTTGAAGTATCATGACAGATGTAAGATATCTAAGATCTTATATAGTTAAGGCAAAATTAAACTGGAATAGCAGGAGGGGCTCACAATTGCCAATACTTTAAATGAATAAAATATTTTATAATGAAGAATGAATAGTGATTTGGATAATATATTAATGAAAAATAAGTATTTATTTCGATTACCATTTCGCCAGCTTGCTAAAATTGTCATGGATAGATTATTTTTTTTTATCTTTTTATTAAAAAGTTAAATTAAATCTTTTAATACAATCACAATATTTACAGTATGATTACAGTCAATAGCATTTTTCTATAAACATAACCCATCTAATTTAACAATTTTACAAAATTACACATTTTGATTTTGTTTTTTAGTTACTCAAAAACAATAATTTATAAACTTTTTTGTGAAAATTATATTCATTCTTTCTTTATAGACATTTTTCAGAAGCCACCGATCATAATGAAATTTATACTTAAAGGCATCTGTTTCCTCTTTCTTCTTACTGACTCAAACAGCATATAAATAACCAACAGTCGATTCAGTGGCGCTATTATAATCCTTTTTTGTCCTATATCTGTAACTGAACATTAATTTATTCAAAAAAATTGTCCCTGTTCATGTCACAAGTATGAAATAATACACTTTTGACATATATCAATATTGTTTGTATGTGCCTGCAAAAATAAAATATATGCAAACTGTATTCAACATCCTCGCAATTATCACATCTATCACTATTTCTGATATTCAACATTTTCAGACGATTATTTGTCACCAAAGTTCCATAAGCATATTTAAAGGCAAACTCTCTCTCCGTGATACCAATGAAAGGTTTGTTTACGCTGTCCCGTACCATTTTCCAGTCCAAAAGTGGGTAACTCCCTTCAATCTTTGGGACACTCTCTAGACTTATAAAGTTATAACAATCTTTAGAACTTAAGTTAGAAAATTTTGCATAGTGATAAACTTTTCTGATTACATTAATTGCAACTGAATAAAATGATGTTGACACAAATGAAACCTCATTTATTTCCTTCAAGTCCAACAAAAAAGTAATTCTCATCCTGCAATACAAATTGATTAAACCAGTATCCTTTATTATTATTATTATTATTATTATTATTATTATTATTATTATTATTATTATTATTATTATTATTATTATTATTACTAGCCAAGCTACAACCCTAGTTGGAAAAGCAAGATGCTATAAACCCAAGGGCTCCAACAGGGAAAAATAGCCCCGTGAGGAAATGAAATAAGGAAATAAATAAATGAGGAGACTAAATTAACAATATACCATTCTGAAAACAGTAACAGCGTCAAAACAGATATGTCCTATATAAACTATTAACAACGTCAAACACAGATATGTCATATATAAACAATAAAAAGACTCATGTCAGCCTGTTCAACATAAAAACATTTGCTCCAACATTGAACTTTTGAAGTTCTACTGATTCAACTACCCGATTAGGAAGATCATTCCACAACTTGGTAACAAAACTTCTAGAATACTGTATAGTATTGAGCCTTATGATGGAGAAGGGCTGGCTATTAGAATTAACAGCCTCCTTAGTGTTACGAACAGGATAGAATTGTCCAGGGAGATCTGAATGTAAAGGATGGTCAGAGTTATGAAAAATCTTATGCAACATGCATACTGA
>NC_090736.1:58641643-58646574 GCF_036898095.1 Palaemon carinicauda | reverse complement strand
TTTGATAGTTAATTCGTTCAGATACATTTACAAAAATAAATTTCAGAATGTTCACGTATTGGTGGGAAATTCCACTTTCTCTCTCTCTCTCTCTCTCTCTCTCTCTCTCTCTCTCTCTCTCTCTCTCTCTCTCTCTCTCTCTCTCTCTCATTAAAAATTATAAATTCAGATAGCTTACGAAGGGAAAATACATCAGAATAAACGGCATTTTCCTCTTGAACAAAGTACTATGCAGTATCAAGTAGAATTAACGCCACTTTCCTTATGGAGAAAGTGATATATGGCGTCAAGTATTAAGAGATGAGCCTAAAGTACTAAAGAAATATATAACATGATCAAATCTTTTATCTAAGACAGATATTCTATTTTAAACCTTGATTGAAGAATAATGAAGTAATCATTTGTATAAACTAGCATTTCTCTTCATAAAAATTTCCTTTGTAAAGATAATATCATGCATTGTGTTAATGGAACTGCCTCAGTCAATTATTGCTCGTATAACATATGGTTCTCTCTCTCTCTCTCTCTCTCTCTCTCTCTCTCTCTCTCTCTCTCTCTCCTCTCTCTCTCTCTCTCTCTCTCTCTCTCAAATTGTAATCTCTTTCCTTAGAGTTTGATGATTCACAGGAACAGCAAAATGTTTTTCTTGTTTTTATTTCCTTGGAAGGGATTCTTGTGTACGTATCTATCTCAACACTTTTACATTCCTATTACTGACGAGAGTTCCGTAAGGAATTTTAATTTCAGGGAACAATGAAAACATATTATTCCATGTTAAAAGGATTATTTCCTTAGTGTATTTTGTTAGAATTATATGTAAATATATATATATATATATATATATATATATATATATATATATATATATATGTGTGTGTGTGTATTTATATGTGTATATATATATATATATATATATATATATATATATATATATATATATATATATATATGTGTGTGTGTGTGTGTGTGTGTGTATTATTATATATATATATATATATATATATATATATATATATATATATATATATATATATATGTATGTATAAGTGTGTGTATCAGGCTAACCTACGAGGTTCAGAGTAGTTGATAAAAGCAGAGATAATAATCGGAAATTAAAAACTTATGCGATGTCATTAAAAATTAAATGACGTAGATTTATGAGCTTATATCTAGATTTTATGAGGAAGGTTAAAAGGTTAGATAGAGAGACTATCATAACGAATGGAATTCAGAGCCCGAGGGAAAGGCTATTTGGGTAATAAAGTAACATAACGATTGCCTGGGGAAGTCCACGAGTTTACGCAACATTTCAACCTTGCTCTGGACAACCGTTTCTGAATCATGCGTGGGATGGCGAGGTCAGAATGAACCTCTTTCCGTGATAGTCAACTGATCGATTGAAGTCAGCGCTGCCAGGACCACGTGGAGTAATGACGGCTCATAGCAAATATATTGAGACTATCAGTTAGGAAAGAGGCACTTGACGGTCAGGAGGTGGGAAAAGTGATCCCTCATCAAAGAAATTTTTAATTGCCGATAAGGGCTAATGTACAAATTGACACAAATATATTTCCTTACCTATCCATCATTATTTCTATCCACAGCTCCTGAAACTATTATTTGAAATTGTATAAGTAAAGATAAATAAAAAAATTTTGTAAGTATACTAATAGTCAAACCTAACTCCTCAGACCGTTTAGATAAAAACCACAATTATACAAAAAGAAGAAACGTCAACGAAGTGAACATTAAAAAAAGATAAATTTCAGCGATTACATAAAATAAATTACCTCCTAAATCACATGACCTTCCAACACTGCTGATTTCATAGATAAATTGATTAATTACTTCATAAGATTAAGTATGTCACACGGAAGACCTCACAGGTGACATGCCAAAGGATGGTTTTACACACAAATACACAACTAAAATGACTTCATTCGGAGACATAAGGACACACACACATTATATATATATATATATATATATATATATATATATATATATATATATATATATATATATATATATATATATATATATATATATGTATATATATATATATATATATATATTATATATATTTATATAGATATAGATAGATAGATAGATATACACCTTTTTCGTCAATAGGCGTAGGAGGATATATATATATATATATATATATATATATATATATATATATATATATATATATATATATATACATAGGCCTATATATATGTATATATATATATATATATATATATATATATATAATATTTATATATATATTCCTTTAAATATGCATATATGTACGAAAATATGTATATATGTATAAATATGATTTTGCATGTACATTTATACACACACATACATACATACATACATACATATATATATATATATATATATATATATATATATATATATATGTATATATATATATGTGTGTGTGTCTGTGTGTGTGTACATACATATTCATTTGTTTTCATATATGTATGTAAGTATATACACAAGTATAAAAGTACATATGAATATATATATATATATATATATATATATATATATATACATATATGTATATATATACATACATATATGTATATATATATATATATATATATATATATATATATATATATATATATATACTGTATATTATTATTATTATTATTACTATCCAAGCTACAACCCAAATTGGAAAAGCAAGATGCTATAAGCCCAGGGGCTCCAATAGGGAAAAATAGCCCAGTGAGGAAAGGAAATAAGGAAATAAATAACTGAAGAGAACAAATTAACAATAAATCTTTCTAAAAAAAGTAATGTAAAAAGAGATATATCATATATAAACTATTAACAACGTCAACAACAAATATGTCATATATAAACTATAAAAAGACTCATGTCCGCCTGGTCAACAAAAAAGCATTTGCTCCAACTTTGAACTTTTGAAGTTCTACTGATTCAACAACCCGATTAGGAAGATCATTCCACAACTTGGTAACAGCTGGAATAAAACTTCTAAAGTACTGCGTAGTATTGAGTCTTGTGATGGAGAAGGCCTGGCTATTAGAATTAACTGCCTGCCTAGTATTACGAACAGGATAGAATTGTCCAGGGAGATCTGAATGTAAAGGATGGTCAGAGTTATTAAAAATCTTATGCAACATGCATAATGAACTAATTGAACGACGGTGCCAGAGATTAATATCTAGATCAGGAATAAGAAATTTAATAGACCGTAAGTTTCTGTCCAACAAATTAAGATGAAAATCAGCAGCTGAAGACCAGACAGGAGAACAATACTCAAAACAAGGTAGAATGAAAGAATTAAAACACTTCTTCAGAATAGAGTGATCACCAAATATCTTAAAAGACTTTCTCAATAAGCCAATTTTCTGTGCAATTGAAGAAGACACAGACCTTATATGTTTCTCAAAAGTAAATTTGCTGTCAAGAATCACACCTAAAGAGTCATACAAATTTAAAGAAACATTATCAATACTGAGATCCGGATGTTGAGGAGCCACCGTCCTTGACCTACTTACAATCATACTTTGAGTTTTGTTAGGATTCAACCTCATACCCCATAATTTGCACTATGCACTAATTTTAGCTAAATCTCTATTAAGGGATTCACCAACCCCAGATCTACATTCAGGGGATGGAATTGATGCAAAGAGAGTAGCATCATCTGCATATGCAACAAGCTTATTTTCTAGGCCAAACCACATGTCATGTGTATATAGTATGAAAAGTAATGGGCCAAGAACACTACCCTGTGGAACACCGGATATCACATTCCTATACTCACTATGGTGCCCATCAACAACAACTCTTTGAGATCTACTACTTAAAAAATCAATAATAATGCTAAGAAACGACCCACCCACTCCCAACTGTTTCAGTTTGAAAACAAGGGCCTCATGATTAACACGGTCAAAGGCAGCACTAAAATCAAGGCCAATCATACGAACTTCCCGACCACAATCAAGGGATTTCTGTACTGCATTGGAGATTGTAAGAAGGGCATCACATGCTCCAAGGCATTTCCGAAAACCAAATTGCAAACTAGGGAATAGATGATTACCTTCAGCAAACCTATTAAGACGTTTTGCCAGAAGACGTTCAAAAACTTTAGATAATATGGGAGTTATGGAAATTGGGCGGTAATCAGTGGGACTTGAGCTACCACAAACACATTTACATAGAGGAGTAACATTACCAATTCTCCAACAAGTGCTAAAAGCTCCTCTTCTTGCTAACTTGCGTAAAATAACAGATAACTTTGGAGCTAAGAAATCTGCTGTCTTTATAAAAAACAAAGGAAAAATACCATTAGGGTCTACACCTCCATAAGCATCAAGGTCCATCAACAGAGCTTTAATCTCACGAGATCGAAAAGCTAAACTAGTTAGTTTAGCCTCAGGAAAACAGGAATGAGGAAGTTCAAGTTTTTCATTACTCTGTTTACTGTCAAAAACATCAGCCAAAAGGGTTGCCTTTTCCTTTGGACAGTGAGTGACTGAGCCATCTGGTTTAAGTAAAGGAGGAACTGTTGCATCTACACCAAATAGTGCAGATTTAAGGGTAGACCACCATTTATGTTCCTGAGTTGTACCAGAGAGGGTTTCTTTTATGATTAAATTGTACTCCTTTTCAGTTGAGGCATAAACTCTCTGAGCAAAAGCTCGAAGCTGAGTATAGTTGTTCCAGGTCAAATCTGATCTGTTACCCTTCCAAAGGTGATAGGCCTCCTGCTTCTCCAAATAAGCACGTCTACAATCATCATTGAACCACGGAATATAGCCTATATAAATATATATCACTAACACATGTGATTTCAATCAATGTAAATATCAACCACAATAGCATTTAATACCAAATTTTATCTTGGGAGGAATAAATATCCACTGAAATTCATTAAGATAGCTCAGTTGGTAGAGTCC
>NC_090736.1:58629143-58634143 GCF_036898095.1 Palaemon carinicauda | reverse complement strand
GTGACACACACGTGGTATAATTGCTAAGGATTTAATCATGTTTCCACTTGGTTGGAAAATGCATGAAGATTCTAGACTAAAGTTTACTCATTTTTTTTAATGTTATGAGAGGAGGTGGGCGGAGATAGCTGAGTGTTGCCTCATTTGGCGACAAATGGACCCTACTTCAACCTGCCAAGTTGGCAACCTGACATCGTGTGAGGCCGTCTGAACCATGTCCCCATACTGCCAGAATGATTAACTAGAAGTTTCTAGATTGAATTAAGATGATATATATAAGGGCCAAGCAATGCATAGGGACCAGAGATCCAGCCTGACCTTCCGAAAAAGCCAACGTCCGCCAGTCTTCTCTCCAGCATCTATCCAGCCATTACGTATTTCCTCTCCAACGTGCATGGTGTTTCCTTGCAAAACATGCATAGTGTTTTCCCTCAAATGTGTATGGGGTTTGTTCAAAAATTGGCATTTTTGTCATTTTGATTTTGAAAGAAGAAAAGTGTATTTGTGAATACAGTTTAGATTGTGAAACTTAATAATTGTTTTTTGTGACTGCCTTGTGAGATATGGTTAAATAGTGAAGTGTGTTAATTTCTGCTTCACCTTTCGGTAATCTTGTGTGAGCCCAAAAGACGTAAGATTAACAGTTACGCATATGTAAGTGTAATTACTGTTTCTTTACTAGAGTTAAAGTGTCAACTTTTTTCATTAATTGTCAATTAGATATTTATATAAATTAATTTCTAGTGAAAAAAGTAATCGTATAATTCTTAAAGTGTCAATTTTTTTCTCAAGTCTAATATCTAGTTCAGATTTAATGTTCGAGTAATTTATTTTTGGTATTATTTTTGAATTGTTTTATATATATATATATATATATATATATATATATATATATATATATATATATATATATATATTTTGTAAAGTGTGTATCATTTTGATCACCAATGATTATATCAGTACTTGCTCGTATCCCTCGACAAAAAACCATAATGAGAGGTTGATTTAAGAATATTTCCCGTTAGAAATTAAGTAATCATCCAGTTTTTGTTTTGAGTGTAACGTAACAAGACCTTTAGATATTCAGTGTTCATATATATTTATGTCTGGTAGTTGCGTAATATTCTCAGAGCTCGAATGTATTCTTGGGTGTATCAGGTGAGTTTTGGAACTCGGGAATTGACATAATTTGCTAGTCGTAATAATATATATATATATATATATATATATATATATATATATATATATATATATATATATATATATAGGCATATATATTGTACAGTATGTTTATATATATGTATATATATATACATATATATATATATATATATATATATATATATATATATATATATTGCACAGTATGTTTATACATATGTATGTATATACATATATATATATATATATGTATATATATATATATATGTATATATATATATATATATATATATATATATATATATATGTATATGTATATATATATATATATATATATATATATATATATATATATATATATATATGCTGTACACTGTATATATATATATATATATATATATATATATATACTGTACACTGTATATATGTATATATATTTCCTGTCGAACTGAGCGGCACTGACAGACCTATAACTACTCGGTCTCTCCCAGTACCTGGTGAGAGGGGTACACTTGGAAACCAAAGCAGCCAGGCTATATTAGGGTTGTGGTGGAGGATGCGGTAACGTCCCTGATTGGTGAACGCCAGACTGGGGTTCGAGTCCCGCTCAAACTCGCTAATTTCTTTGGTCTGTGCAACCTCCCCATCATTGTGAGCTAAGCATCGGGCAGGGCGTTACGGGGAGCATAAAGGTCTATCTGCTGAGTCATCAGCAGCCATTGCCTGGCCCTCCTTGGTCCTAGCTTGGATGGAGGGGGCCCTTGGCGCTAATCATATGTATATGTGGTCGGTCTCTAGAGCATCTCTAGAGCATTGTCCTCCTTGATAGCGCAAAGTCAGTGTCCCTTTACTCTGCCATTCATGAGCGGCCTTTAAACCTTTAAACCTTATAGTGAGGAAAGGGGGAGGAGTGTGAAGGATTGAATCTGTGTGTGCATATCTATTTAGGTATTCAGCCGTCCTTTTTGACGGTTGGCGTACACTAGTCAATAACATAAAGCCATAACATTCACACATGAAGATAGTATATACACAAACACATGCTTATATAGATGCATCTAATCTTTAAATATTAAATTTTTCTAACAAATAAGACGTCTTTTACACTTTTGTATTTGTTTACACACTAATTACTTTGAGAAAAAACTCTACCTCAACAAATAAAATACTTATGATGAAAACTATCGACGCTTCAAAAGTTCGTCATTAGATATCAAAATATCTCGTTAATTGCTACATTTTCGATAAAACTTTTATAAGTGATTATACAAAAATTACTCTCGCTTTATTAGTTTTGAAAGAAATTACCCTTCAATTTATCAGTGATCCCAAGATATAAAATTCTCAACCCTTTTCTGAAAAGAATGAAATTAGCTTATATCAATTTTATACAGCTTATATTTTTTTTTCTCTTTCGGATATCTATCGGTTATTTGTCTAGTTTTTCTTAGATATGTCTTTCATGGTTTTCGGCTAGTTTGTTATTCTACCAACATGTATTAAAAGATGAAACAGCATTAACACTTTATTAAAACTCTTTTTCTTTTTATTTCTTTGGAGGAGACACATAAGGCATAATATATATATTGACTTAAGAATCACATGGGAAAAGAATATATACAGTATGTATGTATGTATGTATGTATGTATGCACCTCCCTCTCTGAGTGATTATACCCTAACGTCGTGAGAAAATCACCAAGATCAACAAAGCTGTACTAGTCAGGGCCACACGTACTATGTTCGTTAGTTAAGAGAGATCAAAAAGTTTCCCACCATCACCAATTTGCATTAGCCAGCGTGGTTATAAAAACTAGCCAAACCATAGACATGATTAAGGACGTGTCTGAGGCCTTCGTCCAGCAGTGGACTAAGAACGGCTACATTTGTTTTTGTTGTATATATATATATATATATATATATATATATATATATATATATATATATATATATATACAGTATATATAATATCTGAAGTGTCATAAGCTGTTAATAAAGTTTTGAGTTATACGAATTGCCTTTAAAAATATCATATATTTGTAAACGGACAATTTTATATAAATATATATATGTATATATATATATATATGCATATGCATGTAAATATGTATATATATACACATATATACACATGTATATATATATATATATATATATATATATATATATATATATTTTATATATATATATATATATATATATATATATATATATATATATATATATATATATATGTATGTATGTATAAATATATATATATATATATATATATATATATATATATATATATATATATATATATATACTGTATATATATATATATATATATATATATATATATATATATATATATATATATATATATATATATATATATATTATGAAACTGTAAGTAGGTCGCGGACAGTAGCTCCTCATCATCTGGATCTCAGCATTGATAATGTTTCTTTAACTCTGACACTTTTAAAAGTATAGGTGGGATTATCTTCAACTGCACCCAAAAATGGAATTATTGAGAAAGCCTTCTAAGAATTTCGGTAATCAATCTATTCTGAAGAAGTGTTTTAATTCTTTCATTCTTCCTTGTTTCGAGTATTGCTCTCTTTCTCCTGTCTGGTCTTCATCTGCCGAATCTCATCATTATTTGTTGGACAAAAACATTCTTATTCCTAATCTAGATATCAATCTCTACGTTCAAATAGTTCGTTATGCATGTTGCATTAGATTTTTCATAATTTTGACCATCCTTTAGATTCACATCTTCCCGGACAATACCACCCTGTTCGTAATACTGTATATGTATGCAGTTAATTCTAATACTCAGGCTTTCTATATCATGAGGCCCAATACTACACAGTATTCTAGAAGTTTTATTCCAGTTGTGACCAAGTTGTGGAATGATCTTCCTAATCGGGTAATTGAAACGGTAGAACTTCAAAAGTTCAAGCTTGCAGCAAATGTTATCATGGTGAACAGGCTGACATAAATGTCTTTTTATAGTTTATATATTAAAGATCTGTTTTAATGTTGTTACTGTTCTTAAAATATTTTATTTTAATTGTTCATTACTTCCCATATAATTTACTTATTTTCCCATTTCCTCTCCTCATTCGGCTATTTTTCCCGGCACTCATACTCTGAGGCAATAACCGCCAGAGCGATATATTTATAAGCGACCCCATTTGAGCGATATCTGCAATTTAACGACTTGCATCGGAGCGATGCAACTAAGAGCGATATTCTAAAGAATATTCCGACAAAATGTTTAAAAATAGAGGTATTTTTAGTATATAACTGCTTCAAACGACTTATTAAAGAGTGATAAAAGTTGTTTAGAAATAGCAGGTCTTTTAAAAAATTATAAACGAAGTTTTTATTAGACTATAAATATTTTGCATTTCGTTTGGTTATGCACTTCCATTAAAATTTCTATTTTAGTTTTATATTTTTTTCCCAGCCATCATGGAATTTGCAGGCAGCCTAAAAGCCGATGAAAAGTTATATCTTTCGACGAATATCTGTATCGGTTTATTGATACAGATGGGACATTCAAAGTATTATTTCCAGGTATCATTTATCAGCTTTTTTCACTTCATGTCTATGGATTGCCAAACAACTCAAAGGGATACTTACCAAAGGTAAATCTTAAACATTTTATCCGGCTTTTTATACTTTGATATAGATTTGAAATACTTATTGTTATATTATTCCTGATATTTTTTATTCCCTTTCTTCATAGTTTTCCTTCAAGTTAACTTTTACTTTTTATAATTTTAAATAAATTTGGTTGCTTTACTACAATCGCTTTAAAGTTGCATCGATTAAATAGACAATCGCTAA
>NC_090736.1:58616643-58621643 GCF_036898095.1 Palaemon carinicauda | reverse complement strand
TACCCTTCATCATGATCTCATCCACATATGGCCCTCGAGTAATCCCTCTTATAGGTTCATAACTAATCCTGTCCTGCCATTTAACTCCCAGTATCCTTGTGAAGGCTTTGTTCACAAATGTACTAAATCTATTGGAGATTGTTTCATTGTTATACCATGACTCTTGTCCATAGAGTAACACCGTTCTTACTAAACTGATATATAGTCTGGATTTTATATGTAATTTCAGGCCATTTGCTTTTCAAATTTTACCTACTCTAGCCATTGTCTGAATTGCATTTTTTAATCTTTCTTTAAACTCTAATCCTAAAGACCCTATATTGGAGATCATAGTTCCTAAATACTTAAATGATTCTACCTCATTAATTATTTCTCCTTCCAATGATTTTTCTTATTCCATTGCATACGACGTTCTCATCATCTCTGTCTTTCTTCTATCTATCTTCAGCCCAACTTCGTGTGATATTTCATGCATTCTGGTAAGCAACCATTGCAAATCCTTTGTTGTTCTTCTAGTAAGGACATCACCATAAGCATACCCTAGGTTTGCTAAATTCCTATAACCAAGCCAAAACAATTCTACTCCTCCATCTCTGACTGTTCTACGCATTACAAAATCCATGAGGAGGATAAACGACATAGGTGACAACATATTCCCTTAGAGTACTCAGCTGTTCACTGGAAAGTGATTTGATAGGACTCTATTTAAATGAACTTTGCCCTTGCTATGCTCATGCACAGACTTAATTATATTTACATATCAAAGAGGAATTCCAAAACAACTCAGGACTCTCCACTAAAACATATATATGTGTATATACATATATGTATATGTATATATATATATATATATATATATATATATATATATATATATATTTATATATATATATATATATATATATATATATATATATATATATATATATATATATATATATATTATGAAGCTGGTGTAACATGAGAGTAGATTATTTTATTAACCTATTTCATATGAGTATTTAATAAATGTACAGCCAGTTTTTGTAGGATTAAGTAAATGTATGTAATTTGCATAAGACTGTCGTCATTCATTTAGATGTATTTTCTTTCAGTTACGTATATGTATATTTACGTAATTTTAAAGAATTATTTTTATTTCACGTAGTTTTGTTACGACGTCTAATGTAATTTTGTTAAAATATATGTATGACACATACGTGGTATAATTGCTAAGGATTTAATCATGTTTCCACTTGGTTGGAAAATGCATGAAGATTCTAGACTAAATTTTACTCATTTTGTTTAATGTTATGAGAGGAGGTGGGCGGAGTTAGCTGAGTGTTGCCTCATTTGGCGACAAATGGACCCTACTTCAACCTGCCAAGTTGGCAACCTGACATCGTGTGAGGCCGTCTGAACCATGTCCCCATACTGCTAGAATGATTAACTAGAAGTTTCTAGATTGAATTAAGATGATATATATAAGGGCCAAGCAATGCATAGGGACCAGAGATCCAGCCTGACCTTCCGAAAAAGCCAACGTCCGCCAGTCTTCTCTCCAGCATCTATCCAGCCATTACGTATTTCCTCTCCAACGTGCATGGTGTTTCCTTGCAAAACATGCATAGTGTTTTCCCTCAAATGTGTATGGGGTTTGTTAAAAAATTCCAGTGCTTTCTCAGTCACTCCAATGGACTTTAAGTCGTCAAGTAAGTACTCGTGCACAACAGTATTGAAAGCAGCACTAAGATCTAACATAATAAAAATTCCACACTTTCTCTCATCAAGAAGACCTATCATATCGTTCATTATTGAGCATAAGGTAGTTTCTGTAGAGTGATTAGCTCTGTAGGCCGATTGATTTTCCAGGAATACCTCTAACTCATCAATATGTTCCCATAATTGCCCCCTTATGATTTTTCAATAAGCTTCGACATGTAGGATAAATTTGAAATGGGCCTATATGAATTTAGTTCGTTTACATCACCTTTTCCTTTGTATATTGGTTTGATCAACGCAGTTTTTTCACAGCTAGGAAAATAGGATTGTGATATACTTAGGTTAATTATATTCAGGTAAATATTATATAGAACTTGCTTATTTGGAGCTTCACTTATTGAACTGTTTGGGAAAGGGTCGTTACCACAATATGTATTCTTCATCTCTCTCATAACCTTTAACAAGTCACACATATTTATTTCCTTAAATTTTATTAATTTCTTACCCTCCTTCACTGGCATAACTGACTGTCCTTCTAAGTGATTTTGGGGGAAACCTCTATAAATTTTATCAATTTTTTCATTGAACAATATAGCAAATTCCTCTGCACAGACATTATCCGGCAAGATATATTTTTTCTTTAATCCCATCATATCATCTAGGTTTTTGTGAAACTCCCTCATGTTATTAGTTTTTTTACTTTTGCCGTTGCAGAATTTTCTTTTTGTTTTTTCTAACAGGATGTTATAGTATTTCTGGCCTTATTATATAGATTTCTGTCTTGTGAGGATTTGGCTCTTTTCCATCTACCTTCCATCTTACGTCTACAGTATATCTTTTTGCCTTTAATAGCTCACTATTATACCATCTAACATTTTCGTGTACAACTATTTGTTTGCTCTTTATAGGACACTTGGTATCATACATTTTTCCAAAATTGTCTTTATATTTTTTGGTATAACACCCAACACATTCTCTATCTACCATATGTTCACATTGTATGTTCTCACACGACATTTGCGCTACACTAGCTTCAATAAAATTTTCAGCATCGAAATTTTCCCGTTCTCTATATGTGATCCATTTCTTCAATACTCTGATGCAATTTATATTAACATCAAAAGTGATGAGTTTATGTGTTTCTGAGATCTCAAAGTCTAGTTCCACTTCAAGGTTTCTTATTAGGTCAGAATCTTTCCCACATATGACCAAGTCGAGTGTATGACCACCTACTGACGTTGATACCAAAACACTGTTTATTAAATTTAACATCTCAAATACTTCCTTGAGTTCTTTAGCCTTATTATCATTTTCATCATCTACCCAACAATTAAAGTCTCCACCAATTAATGTATTTTTAATATCATCCATCACACCCACAAGAATACTAAATTCTTCAATGAATTTCCTCATATTACTCCCTGGTGGTCTATACAATGATATTATATTCAATACCTTACTGTTTCTTGTCAGTTTTAAATAGATATATTCAAACATTTCAAATACTATTTCATTCATGATAGAAACCCTAGAAAAGGTTTTCGTCACGAAGACACCCACTCCTCCAGTTTTATCCTTTCTTGGTACGTGGTGGAAATCGTGAGTACACAGCGTCATCTCCTGAATCTTTGAGTTATCACTAATATTTCCCTGCAACCAAGTTTCAGTTAATAGGCATAAATCTAATTTCATTTCATTAATAAGATTTCTAATCTTTATGGTTTTATTCCCCACAGATTGAATATTTATCAGACCACACTTAATCAATGGGCTAGACTCCATGATCGGTTCTATTTTTTATCCTGGTAAGCTCCTCCTTGTATACTTTACAGTTTTCATCATATGTCACATGATTCGTATCATTGTAATTCCTCATTGAGCAGTTATGACACTAACGTATTTACACTACAATCCGTGGTTCGGTGTTCCTGACTACACTTGGCACATACCTGAGTCTTGCTACAACTATCGGCTGTATGACCAAATTCCTGGCATTTATAACACTGAAATACGTTGTAGGAATCATAAATTTTGCAGCATCCTCCAAGCGTGGTATATACTCTACCGTCCCTTTTACGGAAAACTTTCCTGATAGTTGGACTACACTTTATAATGACATGTGATTTACCGCTTTGTCTTGATTTAAACTTCCTGATCAATTTAAAGTCCTCTTCATTTTCACACATATCATTCAACCATTCATTCTTCTCCTTTATACTGGCAATTATATCATCTTCATTTTCATCAAAATTTCAGACCTTGATCTTCGGTTTAAGTAGATCCTTTTTGTCCACTTCTACCTTAATTTCAGTCTTGACCTCTTCTAAGTCATTTTTAGCCTTTTCTAACCCAGCTTTATCCGCAAAATTAAATACCAAGTGGCCTTGTTTAGAGGTTTTGACCTGTTCAACATCCGTGGTTATCTTCTTCATGATTGTTTTCTTGATCTCTGAAGCCTTCGTATTTTCCTCCGTAGATTTTATGACCAAAGTGTTTCTTGATTTCAACATACTTGCATATGTGGTCTTGGTCACATTCTCCTTTTCGTATTACATAAGTTTCTCTTTCAGCTCAACATTTTCTTGAAACACATTGGTGTATTGAGCAGTTATCATATCCATAATACCAGACATCTGTCATTGTACATTTACCTTCATCTCTTCCATGTTGATGCTTAGTTCCGTCATGTTTACCCATGATTGCCTGACCCATGAACCATTGGGATTTGCAGTCTCAACACATCTTGGACAATTATAAATGATGCTCCTGCTTTGAAAAATATCACTTGTGCCATCTCTTAAATTTGAGCAAGCTTCTTCATTGTGGTACCATCTTGGGCATTCATCGCATTGTATCCCAAGTTCAACATAGACCTCACAATGCCCACACCTGCCCTGATTGCCTCCGTCATCACATTCTTCATCAGCGATGTTCACTTGCATGCTAGCTCCTGCCATTTTCTTTCTCTCCTTCCCTTGGATTACCGTTTCCCATTCGGTCATAAATAGATCAAGATCTTTCACGGGACTAAGTTTTTCTTTTCGTTTTCGTTTTCTAAGGATGCGCATATTGAATCATTTTTCAATGACTTTTCAATTAGCCATAGTATGAACAGCGAGATACACAATGATTCCCTCTTTAAGCCAGTTTCGATACAGAGCATTAACACACACGTCCACACCCGCGGACTTCTCACTCTCCCTGTTTAGCCTAAATCTCACAGGGCCAGTTACAAAACTTTACGACAAAAGTACTTACATTAACACAATACATTAGAAATAACCTTCAATGAATTCATC
>NC_090736.1:58611643-58614143 GCF_036898095.1 Palaemon carinicauda | reverse complement strand
TTTTAAGATCAGTAACAACATTAGAATAAATATATATATACATACATACATATATATATATATATATATATCGTCGTCGTCGGCGCCCACTCGTGTCCGAGTATTGGGTTCTGTCGTTAGCCATCAGCCCCCTACAGTATCTGTGGGGTGGGTGCTTATGCCTGATGTGGCTGTTAAGCCCTAGTCTGTGGTGGAAGAGTCGCGGACAGTGTTCACAAGGGAGGGTAGGTGGTGGGCGGGGCTGTTCTAATCGCTCTCTCCTTCTTCTCCTCCTAGCCTCCTCATTTTTTCTCCTCCTCTCCTCGAAGTCCACGGTGCCATGGTGTACTGTACTCCTCCAGGTTTTCCTGTCCCTGGCTGTTTCTTCCCATGAGGAAGGATCGATGTCAGTTAGAGCCAGGGTGCGCTTTAGTTGATCTTTATAGCGCATTTTCGGGGCTCCTCGTGGTCTGGTGCCCTGGGTCAGTTCTCCGTAAAATATTTTCTTTGGGAGCCTAGATGGATCTATCCTATGCACGTGTCCTATCCAGCGGAGGCGGTGGTGGATGATGGTGGCCTTCACGCTGGTCAGCGAGGCACGTTCTAAGACTTCAATGTTGGTGGTGTGGCTCTCCCAGGGGATTTTCAAGATCTGCCTCAGTTTCATTTGTTGGAAGCGTTCTAGGTTTTTAATATCGTTTTTATATAGCGTCCATGTTTCACATGCATACAGGAGCGTGGAGAGGACTACTGCCCTGAACACCATTATTTTGGTGGTCATTGTCAGTGCGTGGTTGTTAAATATGTGGCAGTTGAGTCGGCCAAAGGCGGAGTGGGCTGCCCTGATCCTGTTCTCCACGTCCTTTTTGCTTGTGGGAGTTGATGTTAGGATGCTCCCTAGGTAGGAGAACTGGTCCACCTGTTCTAACAGTTGGTCATTCACTGTGTTATTGAAGTTGGGGAGCATCAGTCCTGGTGGATGTTGGACGAGGGTCTTGGTTTTGTCTGAGTTGACTTGCATCCCAAAACGTTCGTAGGCAGAGTTGTATGCATCAGCTAACGACTGCAGGTCCTCTGCCGTCTGACCTGGGGTGGCATTGTCGTCAGCATACTGCAGTTCTCGCACTGCACACAAGGTGGTCTTGGTTCTGGCGCGGAGTCTAGCGAGGTTGAAAGCGCCTCCATCCATGCGGAAACGTAGGTCGACTGAGGGTGTGTCTGGGGGAATCTCGTTGAGCATTGCTGCGGTGTATAGCAAGAAACACGTCGGGGCCAGAACACAGCCCTGCTTCAGGCCGCCGTTGATGGGGAATGGGTCGGAAAGAGAGTTCTGGTGGCAGACTCTCCCAACCATTCCGTCATGGAGGGCACGCACCAGCTTGACAAAATCGGGTGGGCAGCCATATCTTTTGAGGACAGCCCACATGGCAGGTCGAGGTACTTTGTCGAAGGCCTTTTTCAAATCCCAGAAGATGAACATTATGGGCTGTTGTTGTTCGAGGCTCTTCTCTTGTAGTTGTCGCGCACAGAAGATCATGTCTATGGTCCCGCGGGAAGGTCGAAAGCCGCACTGGGACTCTGGCAGGAAGTCTTCTGCGAGAATAAGGAGGCAGTCAAGGAGAATCTGAGCGAAAATCTTACTCGCGATACTTAGTAGTGATATTCCCCGGTAGTTGTTACAGTTCTCCCTGTCTCCCTTCTTGAAGATGGTAGTGATGTTTGCATCGCGGAAGTCACTGGGGGGGGGGGGGGGGTCTTGGTCTCCCATATTTTCAGTATAAGGAGCATCAAACACGTTCCTCAAGCCGGGGCCACCGTGAGTGAGGAGCTCCAACGGGATGTTGTCTGGCCCTGGGGCTTTGCCGGGCTTCATGCGCTGCAGGGCCTTGTTGAAGTCATGGATGGAGGGTGGTAGTGCCATCCAGTGACGGACGGGATTCTGCGGGGTCATTCGCAGGAGATCGTCTGGGGTGTCTGCTTGGTCATTGAGGAGGTTCTCAAAGTGAGACCTCCACCTGGCCAGGATGCCCTCGCTGTCGGTGATGGTCGTGGCCCCATCCGCATCCTTCAGGCTGCCCACTGATGACCGTGTGGGACCGAATATTTCCTTTGTTGCTGCATAGAATCTGCGCAGGTCACGTTGGTCAGCGAAACTCTGTATTTCTGCAGCTTTTCTTTGCCACCAGATGTTCTGGGCTTCACGGATACCTCTCTGGCAACCAGCTTCAGCCACCTTTTGAGCACATTTGTTAGCTGCTGTTGGTTGGTTTTCCAAAGTCAGGCGTGCTTGTCGTTTGGTTTCAATGAGAAGAAAGAGGGTAGCATCATTCTCATCAAACTATATATATATATATATATATATATATATATATATATATATATATATATATATATATATATATATGTGTGTGTGTGTGTGTATGTGTGTGTGTGTGTGGTGTGTCTGGGCTGTAAAAGATACAAGGTATATTTTGAAATTCTGCGTGACAATGTAAATGCTTATTTTTAATTTGAGAATGTT
>NC_090736.1:58594143-58596643 GCF_036898095.1 Palaemon carinicauda | reverse complement strand
AACACCACAAAATTTCGTGATAATTTTCGGTTTGAATATTCAATATTTCTCAGTATGTCCTAGAATTTATTAATTTTTTTTTATTCATGTGAATTAAAATATGAATAGGCCACACAATTAAAAGTGTTCTTATCTTCCACCAGGGATGGCTTTACTTTTACGAATTCTTAATGAGGAATGGCAATTAACGAGCATAAATATTGAAAGTTGGCTGAAATGAAATAATATTCACCAAAAATTATACAATAATTACCAGCGGCTATTTCAAGGTAATTTAAATTTTTTTGGTAACATCTGGGCCATATATAAATTTATTATGACGTCTCTCTCTTGCTACTGGATGCTATATAACCTTCATATGTAGTTTCAGGAGATTTGATTTCCAAATTTTACTTAACCTAGTCATTGTCAGATTTGCTTTTTTCAATCTTTCATTAAACTCCAATATAAGAGATCATTCTTCCTAGATATTTAAATGATTCCACCTCAATAATTTCTCCTTCCAATGATATTTCAACTTCCCTTGCATATTGTGTTCTCGTCATCTCTGTCTTGTTTCTGTTTACCTTGAGCCCAACCTCATGTGATTTTTCATGCATTCTGGTAAGCAAGCATTGCAAATCTCGTGGTTTTCTGCTAATACGGATAGCACCATCAGGATACTCTACGTCAGCTAATTTGCTATTACCAATCCATGAGGAGGATAAACAACATAGGTGACAATACATTCCCTTCGAGTACATATGCATACACACACACACACACACACACACACATATATATATATATATATATATATATATATATATATTTCCTGATATGCTGAACAGCAGGGAGGAGGGGAGATTAGTCATACCCTGGTGAGAGGAGGAATCCAGAGAGGTACACTTGAAAACCACAATTTTCCCAAAATTGCCGAACAAGTGGGTTATACTGTCGTTATGAAAGCGGAATATGGGGGGGTGAATTGAATCTGTGTGCGTGTGTGCTTATCTATTTAGAGAGAGATTAGTTCACCAAACTTTCAACTGGGCTCTACTAGGCAAAGTGTTGGACTACCCAGACCTACATGGCTGAGGACTACGAAACGTGAAGTAGATGATGAATGGAGAAGTATTGATTTTAAAGCTCAAGATAGTGACAACTAGCTAAATCTAACCGAGGCCCTTTGTGTCAATAGGCATAAGAGGAGATGATGATGATGATGATTTGTCTATATATATATATATATATATATATATATATATATATATATATATATATATATATATATATATATATACAGCAGTGCATATATATGTATATATATGTAAACACATACTATTCATGTATATACCATAAATTACACAAAACTTAGTAAATACATATTTATTTTGATACATATTTACATATTTGATACATATTAAATACATATTTATTTTGTTATCGATTTTTATTCTTTTTGAAAATTTTAAAAATTGAACTTAAGAAACATCATTAACTTTTTTAGCTATTCTTAACCTGCATTGTTATACAAAACTTTTTTTTGAGTCTTTCATCAAACTCTCTAACTGTGTATATATATATATATATATATATGTATATATATATATATATATATATATATATATATATATATGTATATATATATATATATATATATATATATATGTGTGTGTGTGTGTGTGTGTGTGTGTGTGCGCGTCATCACAACAGGTTACTAAAATAAACTGGATGAAATTTTTCAAGCGAGAATACATGGATAAATCCACTGTTTGGAAATTAGAATACTTGTTGATCCTTAAACAAAACTCCATGAAACAATGAGAAAAGCGATTTAGGCGACATGACATCATTTGAACATCATATTTTCACTGAAACAAATTCCTCAAATTGGATTCCAATATTCCAACGGCCACCGCTCGCCATTCCAGGAAAAATGCAACCGCCTTCCGTGTCAGAGAAATGGGTTGTATTGAATCCTGAAACCGACAGGACACCTATTTAGCCCGTTAATCTTGACGAGTTAGAATGCCCCACATATTCCTTTGAGGATGAAACCACTGCAAATACGCACGGGAGCCTCATTAATAACAATGCAACTCGTTCACAAACAGTGCGCTAATTTTCTCTGCCTATTGTTATTCTCAGGTTACGGGTTTATACGATAAAAAATAAAAATCAGTGGTTTCAAGTTTAAAGAATCTTCATAAATATTTTTGAAAATAATAACTTTTACAAAACCAAAATTCAGAGTTTATTTCACTTTCTGTCTGAGGGTCTGCCGGACTGGAATTCGAGTCCCGCTCAAGTTTGATAGTTTCTTGTGGCGTCTGCAACCTCACCATCGTTGTGAGCTAAGGATGGTGGGAGTTGGGGGAGCCTATGGGTCTACTTATTGAGTCATCAGCAGTCATTCCCTGACCCTCCCTGGTCTAGCTTGGGGCTCATCACACACACAAACCCACATAAATATATATGGTCAGTCTCTATGACATTGTCACTGTCCCTTAAACACTGC
>NC_090736.1:58581643-58589143 GCF_036898095.1 Palaemon carinicauda | reverse complement strand
GCCGTTGGAATATTGGAATCCAATTTCAGGAATTTGTTTCAGTGAAAAGATGAGGTTCAGATTATGTTATGTCGCCTAATCCGCTTAGTTTATTGTTTCATGGAGTCGTATTTAGGAATCAACAAGTGTTCTGATTTCCTAACAGTGGATTTATCCATATACCCTCGCTTGAGAAATTTTATCCAGTTTAGTTTATTAACCTGTTTGGAAGACGAAGGTTGATGCCCATTATTCATATATGTGTGTGTGTGTATATATATATATATATATATATATATATATATATATATAATATATATATATATATATGTATATATATATACTATATATATATATATATATATATATATATATATATATATATATATATATTGTTACGCCCGGCATGAATATAAGGACAATGGTAAGGTTGCCAGTCGGCAATAAGACAAAGAATACCGACAATAAATTATATTTACAATAGTATTTAATAAAAAGTTAATAAAAAGGGGAGCACAACAGATAACTATATTCTAAGTAAGCCACGAGGTGCTTCATGGGGAGCTGGATTGTCACAATGTGCTCACGTGGAGTTTAGTGTGGTTAAAACCTTTAAGCGAATAAAATAAAAGTGCAAATCTTAGGAATTTAAACACTATCACGTGGGAATTAACACTGTCACAGGGTGAATTAATTAAGGTTAGGAGCAAACGCCACATGTGGTTGGGATATAAGGAATGGGATAAAAGTTCAGTGTGTAGGATCTTTCGATAAGGATAAAAGGAAAGGATGGGATGTGGTAAAGAAGGGCTGGATAAGGATGATGAGGTTGAGGTACTCAAACAGACATCTCACCTTAATAAAAAGGACTCTGTTTCCTCCCTTGTGGAGAACGTATCTCAGGTCCTGCTCAGATGGAGGTTGGAGCGCAATGAAGGATGCCCATCCGTTCCTAGGTCGAGTTAACCAGGTGTACAGCAATTTGGTGAGGGGGGGGGGGGTTCATTGGCATTACCGCTGTCCCATATGTCATCGACCTTGGTCCCGTCTCCCAACACCCCCCCTCAATAGGCCTACTCCTGACTTCTCCAGGGTTTCCCTTGTGGCGGCATTGAATGGCCACGTGCTTTTGAAGATGTCTGAAATGAGACCTCAGGGGAGTAGACGGGTATAGGATGGGTGGTGAGGCTCTGGGTAGGGTCCCACCGCTTGTGGCATGTCGACTGGTCTTTGCTGGCGGGGTCTTTTGTTTGAAAAAAAAATGGCGCAATGACCGTCATGAATAACAATATATATATATATATATATATATATATATATATATATATATATATATATATATATATATATACATATATATCTATTTATTTATTTTTACACATTATATATACATACATATATATACACATTATATATATACACATATAGGCTCATCATCATCATCATCATCATCATCATCACCATCTCCTCCTATGCCTATTGGTGCAAATGGCCTTGATTAAATCTCGCTAGTCATACCTATTTTGAGCTTTTAAATCAACACTTCTTCATTCATCATCTCCTACTTCACGTTTCTTAGTCCTCACCCATGTAGGCCTGGGCGTCCAACTCTTTTAGTATCTTGTAGAACCCAGTTGAAAGCTTGGTGAACTAATCACTCTCTAGATAGATAAGCACACACGCACTAAGATTCAATCTCCCTCCCCCTCCTCCGCTTTCCTAACTATAACCCACTTGTTCGGCAATTTTTGCAAGATTGTGGTTTTCTAGTGTACTTCTCTGGATTCCTCCTCTCACCAGGGTACGACTACTCCCCTCTCCTCCCTACCGTTCAGCGTATCAGGAAATCTCTATCTATCCATCTATCTATCTATATCTGCATATATATATATATATATATATATATATATATATATATATTATATGTACTCCAAGGGAATGTATTGTCACCTATGTTGTTTATCCTATTCATGGATTTTTTAACGCATTCAACAGTTGGGGATGGTGGCGAAGGATTGTACTGGATTGGTAATAGCAAATTACCTGACGTAGAGTATGCTGATGGAGCTATCCGTATTAGTAGAACATCACAACATTTGCAAAGCTTGCTTACTGGAATGCATGAAATATCACATGAGGTTGGGCTCAAGGTAAACAGAAGAAAGACCGAGATGATGAGAACGGAATATGCAATGGAAGTTGAAATATCATTGGAAGGAGAAATCATTAATGAGGTGGAATCATTTAAATATTTAGGAACAATGATCTCTAGTACAGGGTCTTTAGAATTGGAGTTTAATGAAAGATTGAAAAAAGAGAATCAGAAAACGGCTAAGTTAAGTAAAGTTTCGAAATCAAATCGCCTAAGATTACATATAAAAGTCATACAGCCTCCAGTAGCAAGAGAGAAACGTCGTAATAATGTTACCAAAAGAGTTTGGATTACCTCAATATAGCTTTATTAATTATTGTATAATTTTTGTGTGAATATTATTCCATTTCAGCCAACTTTCAATATTTATGCTCGCTAATTGCCATTGCCTCATTAACAATTCGAAAAAGTTAAGTCATCTCCGGTGGAAGATAAGAAACCTTTTAATTATGTGGCATATTCATATTTCTATTCACATGAATAAAACAAAAAAAAAAAAAAAAAAAAACTGAGTAAATTCTTGGACATACTGAGAAATGTTAAATATTTAAACCGAAAGGGATCACGAAATTTTGTGGTGTTAGTTGGATTTATTGAAATAAACAGAATTTCTTCAACTATTGATCTATTTTTATGCCAAAAAATAGGAATATATATTTTATTTTAGTTATGAAAATATAGTAAAACAAGCACAGCAAATGCTCCATGATTTGAGGCTCCTTAGAAAAAAAAAATTTCTTAATTTTTTTCCCATCTATGTGAAATATACAACAAAATTCCAAATACAGCATAATTGTAGAGGAATCAGAAAGTATTCTAGAATCTTTATTCCAGCTTTGATCAGATTATGGAATGATCTCCCTAATCAGGCAGTTGAATCACTGGAACTTCAGAAGTTCAATCTTTTTATAATTGCTTTTCTGCTAAGGAGATCGACATAAATCTTGTTACTGATCTTTTCTTCATTACTTTTATATCACTTATTTGCTATACGAGCTATATATATATATATATATATATATATATATATATATACTGTATATATATATATATATATATATATATATATACATATATGTATATATATACATATATATATATATATACATATATATATATATATATATATATATATATATATATATATATATATATCTTCCTAATCGGGTAGTTGAATCAGTAGAACTTCAAAAGTTCAAACTTGCAGCAAATGTTTTTTATGTTGAACAGGCTGATATAAGTCTTTTTATAGTTAATATATGACATATCTGTTTTGATATTACTGTTTTTAAAATATTTCATTTTTTTTCTCATATCGTTTATTTATTTACTTATTTCCTTTCCACCCTTGACTAATTTTCCCTGTTGGAGCCCTTGAGTTTATAACATCCTGCTTTGCCAACTATGGTTGTAGTTTGGCTAGTAATAATAATAATAATAATAATAATAATAACAATAATAATAACAATAATAATAATAATAATAATGAGGTAAAAATTTGTTTCAATTTGATCACGATATTGTGTTGATTCTCATCCATATATATATATATATATATATATATATATATATATATATATATATATATATATATATATATATATATATATATATATATATATATACAGTATATATATATATATATATATATATATATATATATATATATATAGGCATATAAATTGTTGATAAAACATTATTTATAGATAATCCACATTTTTTAAAATCGAATCGGGGAAAACTCCATCAACCGCATTTGTGAGGAACTTTTGAATTGTTTAATGTGACTTTTTATTTGCTGCTGTCGTCTGTTTTGTTGTGACGTTGTGTTTGTGAATTCGGTCATTTTTTGGTTCTCTTTTATCATTGACGAAATGACATGATCACTTTTCTTTTAACGTCTTTGAAGAGGGAAAAGATCCTCAAAAGATTCTTTATATAATACAAACTGATTTCGATGCTTTGTTGCGACTTATATTTGTGTCATATTCTTAGTTTCCTTCAGAATCATTATCATCATGGTAGATACATCAGTAGTTCAAAGATCACTCGTGAACGGCAGCGGCATGGAAGAAGACAGTATCCGAGAAAGGAACCGTTTATACATATGATTTACTTCAAAACCTCCTCTGTGGCCAAGTTAGGACCATGGAGAACCAGGCAATGGCTTCTGATGAATCAACAGGTAGAAGATCTATATGCTCCCACAAACCCACCATCCCTAACTCACAAGGATAGTAAGGTTGCGGACAATACCAGTAACTATCGGGCTTGAGCGGGGTTTGAACTCCCGACTGACAAATTGCCAGACTGTGATGTTTCCTATAGGCTACCACAATCCTTATAGTTGTTATGGCCTATTGGGGACGTCCGTTCCTAGCTATCTGCCGGATTGGGCTTCGAGTCCCGCTCAAGCTCGATAGTTTCTTGCAGTGTTTGCAACATCATCATCCTTTTGTGCTAAGAAGGGGGGATTTGTTGGAGCCTTATAGATCTACCTGAGTCATCAGCAGCCTTAGCCTGGCTCCACCCTGTTCCCACCTTGGGTGGAGAGCGGGCTTGGGTGCTAATCATATGCACAGTACGCAGTATAATATGGTCTGGTCTATGTCTAGGGCATTGCCCTGCTAGCTAGGACATTGTAACTGTCCCTTGCCTCTGCCATTCATGAAACTATCATAAACAAATAATGGATTTTTTTCCTATTGGTTTTCGTAAATCTCATTTCACTGTTGTTCATAATACACCCGAGTTTCAGTCACATTACCTACATGAATTTTTTCACAATCCGTTACATGGAAATATTTTCACAAATTGATGTGAAAAAACTCGTTTTCTTTACAATTAAAGCCCAAATACTTAAGAAGGTTTTCATAATTCTGACTTAAGCAATTTTGTCTGAGTATGTGTTTTATTTCTCCTTGCTTCCTCTCCTCACTGGGCTATTTTCCCTGTTTGGGCACCTGGGCTTATAGCATCCTGCTTTTCCAATTAGGGTTGTAGCTTGGCAAGTAATAATAATAATAATAATAATAATAATAATAATAATAATAATAATAATATCGATACATTTTCTATGCTAGGTTTGAGCCCAAACACGCCAATTCTAGATAGACAGACAGAGAGGCAGATTAAAGTACCTAATGATTTATTTAAAAGAGAGAGAGAGAGAGAGAGAGAGAGAGAGAGAGAGAGAGAGCGATTCACTTTTGCAGGATCATAACTAATTTGAACTTCAATAAATCTTTCAAAATGGAACTTTTTCTTTAGATGACAGTTTCTCTCAAGCAATTTTCCCATTCGGCAGGAGATTGATATGTCCTTTGTACACGGAAAATTCATATTAGGATGTGATCGCTTAAATTCTTTAAAAGGTTTCTTAAAATATTTCTCCACAAGTTATTCCTAGTTTTGTTGTATAACTACAAGCACCAACGCTTTTTATCATTGAGTATTCTTTGTAATTTATACCAAGGCATTTAAATAAGGAAAAATGGTGAAATATAGATCTTTGAATATAATAGCCAAATCAGACTTTGCCTACAAGTAGTAATAGTAATACTTTCAGAAGATGTGTTCTAATATTCATGAATTCACTTCCCAACATTTAAACTGCGAAGAAGCATAAATTTTCTCCAGAAATAGAACGTCTGGATCCGTTGTCGGATTCCATTTGTTTACGTTCAAGTCCAGGACAAAAATGGTCCCAACGTTGCTTGTCGAAATGCAAACAGGGCCAAGGGAACTGAGAAGGACTCGCTTTTACCTTCATCGGTGGACAATATAGAAAAGATAATTTTCAATGGTAAATCCATCGTTTTCTACCATGATACAAAATGCTGTAGGACAGGAATTGATTTCAATATTCATGCCAAGGCAAGGGATGAATAATTTACATTGGTAAATCATTCGTTTTCTGCCTAGATAAATGTATTCTGCACTGCTGCCGGAGGAGATTTTAATGTTTATGCCAAGGAATGAATAATCTTCATTGATAAATCAATCGTTTTCTGCCAAGATGAATAAATGTTGTAATCCAGGAGAAGATGATATCGCTCATGCTGAGGGATCAGTGAAAATCTGACTTCCATCATAATAAAACAATTTCGAATAACCGGTTCATTTCTACACTTGCTTTTTACTATTTATCTTTTTTTTTTTCTTCTTTGTATCTGCAAGTTTATCATCCATTCCATTCAGTACTATGTAATTGTTTTGGTCTTTTGGTTGACATTTTTAAAGTTTTTAGCGCAATCGTTAGAAACTTCCAACAAATCTTCTGATCAAAAGTAATTGAGCGCTATTTTGATATTTTCATTCTGTCTTCAGTGTTCGAATCAGAACTGAACATAGGTAAAACTGTCAGCTATATCAAGGATTTTAAATCTTTCTAAATAACTTTATAACTACAAATTACAAAGATAGATAACTGTATTTTTATTAATACAATTCCCATCTCAGTTTTACTATATTCTTGCCTCGGAAGTTAGATTGGAATCCTCGGTTATTTCCGATCTCAAAAATCCTTTACTAATTCCTTCTGCCTGTGTGCGTGTGTTTATGTGTTATGTGCATTTTTAATCGAGAACTGGTTATTGTGCACGTTAAATAAATGTTGGTGATCCGTTATACGTGACATGTATGACTTTACTTCGTTCCAGTTACTAATTGTGTATGATTAAATATTTATGGAGTGATTCGTTAAATTAAAAAGCTGAAGTATGCCTAGTTTCACTATTAGTCAGTATTCTCTCTTTGTTTTATGTTAACACATCAAAGCACAATGAAATTCATTCAGAACCTTCCAACGGTTAAAAACGAGTTAATCTCTTCTGGAGTTTACCATCATGACGGGCTTTTGTAAGATCAAGGAAACAAGTTAAATTTTAGTTCGCGTAATCTACAGCAATGTCAAATATACTCACTTGGAGACGTATGAAGAATCTTCCGGAAAACTCGGTTCCTCAGAGTTCTGAATGAAAGGATTCGATTACATAGCGAACAAAGTTTCTTTGGCAAGGTGAACAATAAATGTTCTCAGACTTGCTCTTAAATATTACAAGAATGTCATTTCCACTACGTTAGACATTCTTTGGAGCTACGAAGTGTAAGTAAACTTGATTAAAGAATTCACTTAGAATGTTCATACTTTTTTATTTTACTTATTCAATTTCTTGTTATCCCGTCTACGCATTGTAATTATCCCTTGCATATTGCATCGGGACTTTGAAAAGAGAAAATATACATCAAAATTATGTGAAGAATGACAAGCGAAATAGACTTGAAACATCTAGATATTTATTCATAGGTTTCCTTTATCCAATGATTTATTTATCAAAATACATAGAGTTCATACTAAAACGTATTTT
>NC_090736.1:58576643-58579143 GCF_036898095.1 Palaemon carinicauda | reverse complement strand
AATACGTATATATATGTATTTATTTGTAAATGTGTATATACATTTGTATATATAAGTATATGTGTTCATAAAGTCTCTTAGAAATTGAGAAAATATATTACAAAAGCAAATGAAAAGAGAAATGCGTAAATGATGATAAAAGTATCCATGTTCTTTTGCTCGAGACCACCAGTGATATCCCGTATCTTTCTTCGATACACGATATCTTTTACATGACCCCATAGAAAGAATTCCAGGGGAGTGATATCTTGTGAGAGAGGTGGCCAGGGTATTGCAACATCTCTTCCAATTCAAATATTTTAATCCACAGATCTAGAAATGTTCCAGTTAGGAACCCACGAACATACAGTCCACATGTGGTGACGCACTGTCTTGCTCCAAAAGGATCATTGGTTGAAGGTCATGTAGTTGTGGTACAACAATTTCAGTCTAAAGGTCAATGTTAACATCGGCAGTAATTGATGTCTCGATGAAGAAAAATGGGCCAATGATTCGAATGCACATTACACATTCACCTTTGAGTGATCTTAGTGACGTTCCATAGTCACCTAGGATGTTCTGATCCCCAGATTCTCACATTATGTGTTCAGTTTTCATGAAATATTTCATCACATTAGTTGCTAATTCTTTTCGTCTTGGCTCTATGAGTTGCACCTTTTAAACGTACAAACCGGAGTTCTTGTGTAGGACTTTGTGCACTTTGTAAGTGTACAAACCTGAGTTCTTGTGCAGGACTTTGTGCACTTTGTAAGCGTACAAACCTGAGTTCTTTTGCAAGACTTTGTACACTTTGTAAGCGTACAAACCTGATTTCTTGTGCAGGACTTTGTGCACTGTTGAACGTGGCATCTTATTGTGTTTTGGGCAATATGGATGACCTTTGTAGGAGAACGATCAAAGGCTTTGTTGAAAAGGATACCTTTGATAGAAGGCATTGGAGAGGGCATATCAAGCAAACGACCCCTTATTGAATGGATAACGGTGGGAAAGGTTGAGGTCAAAGGCTTGTCTTATACGATCGTTGTTTTCCCCAGATGTTCTGGGTTGTCCACTGATCCCTTTACTTTTAGGGGTCCATTTAACAGTAGCTCTTTTATCAACGTAATTCTTGAAATACACAATTCCAATGTTATAGAAATTTTTGATAACTGACTATTGAGTGCAAAGAAAAAAAACCTTAATGAGATATTGTGTTATGTTTTTGCCTCTGAATCAGGCTGTGAGCAAATCATAAATGAAGCTACTCACAGGTCTGGTAATTGCTTGGACCTCGTATACACTGACTCCCCTGGCGTTATAACTAGTAAGGTTGGTTCTCCAGTCGGGACATCTGATCATGCCTTGATTTCATTATTAGTGAAGACTGAGCAGCCTGTCCCTGATATATCATATTCTTGTAAAATTTATATGAAATCCCAAGCAGACTGGAATGGGATTTTACATGATCTTTTGTGCTTGAATTGGTCACAATTATATAATAGTGTAGATCCTGTTGTCCCTTTGAATGAGAATCTAGACAACATAATTGATAGGCGTATCCCTTCTCGTGTGCTAAGGTATCGAGTGAAGGACAAACCGTGGTTCAATGATGATTGTAGACATGCTTATTTGGAGAAACAGGAGGCCTATCATCTTTGGAAGGGGAACAGATCAGATTTGACCTGGAACAACTATACTCAGCTTCGAGCTTTTGCTCAGAGAGTTTATGTCTCAACTGAAAAGGAGTACAATTTAACCATAAAAGAAACACTTTCTGGTACAACTCAGGAACATAAATGGTGGTCTACCCTTAAATCTGCACTCTTTGGTGTAGATGCAACAGTTCCTCCTTTACTTAAACCAGATGGCTCAGTCACTCACTGTCCAAAGGAAAAGGCAACCCTTTTGGCTGATGTTTTTGACAGTAAACAGAGTAATGAAAAACTTGAACTTCCTCATTCCTGTTTTCCTGAGGCTAAACTAACTAGTTTAGCTTTTCGATCTCGTGAGATTAAAGCTCTGTTGATGGACCTTGATGCTTATGGAGGTGTAGACCCAAATGGTATTTTTCCTTTGTTTTTTATAAAGACAGCAGATTTCTTAGCTCCAAAGTTATCTGTTATTTTGCGCAAGTTAGCAAGAAGAGGAGCTTTTAGCACTAGTTGGAGAATTGGTAATGTTACTCCTCTATGTAAATGTGTTTGTGGTAGCTCAAGTCCCACTGATTACCGCCCAATTTCCATAACTCCCATATTATCTAAAGTTTTTGAACGTCTTCTGGCAAAACGTCTTAATAGGTTTGCTGAAGGTAATCATCTACTCCCTAGTTTGCAATTTGGTTTTCGTAAAGGCCTTGGAGCATGTGATGCCCTTCTTACAATCTCCAATGCTGTACAGAAATCCCTTGATTGTGGTCGGGAAGTTCGTATGATTGGCCTTGATTTTAGTGCTGCCTTTGACCGTGTTAATCATGAGGCCCTTGTTTTCAAACTGAAACAGTTGGGAGTGGGTGGGTTGTTTC
>NC_090736.1:58561643-58566643 GCF_036898095.1 Palaemon carinicauda | reverse complement strand
ATTTGCTAAAGGGTTAAAAGTAAAAAAGGTACCAAGTCCTATACACAACTGTCCACAGACACATCATTCAAACAAACAATATATAAATACATACGTCTTTTATCTTTGGAAATAGCAGCACCAGGTAGAGATACACTCGCATTTCCTTTCTGTTTTCCGAGCAGAGCTGCCGGGATGGGGTTGCTACCCACACACCATTCCTCTCTTGAACATTAGCAGACATTTCGCTGCAACGCTCAGCCATGACGAATGTCGATCTCTTTGGGTGATTGAAATTTGTTGGTAGGCTCACAACATCCCAATGCCCCACACACACACACACACACACACACACACACACACATATACCATATATATATATATATATATATATATATATATATATATATATATATATATGCATACACACACACACACACATATATATATATATATATATATATATATATATATATATATATGTATGTATGTATGTATGTATGTGTATCATCATCATTATCAGCCGTTGATAGTACATTGCAGAACGAAGGCATCATACATGTCCTTCCACTTGCGTCTGTTTATGGTCTTTATGTGCCTGCAAACTTCATTAGTTCGACGAACCATTGTCTTCTGTTCCTTCCTCTGATTTTTTACAATCTCTGGGACCCATTCTGTTATTCTTAATGTCCATCTATCGTCTGTCATTGTCATTTCACGTTGCTGTAAAAATAAGGAATCTTTGGTCGTAGTCACCCGATTAGTCGTTCGTGTTTTAAAGTGTGTGTATATATATATATATATATATATATATATATATATATATATATATATATATATATATATATATATATATATTTATATATGTATCTATATATATATATATATATATATATATATATATATATATATATATGTAAATATATGCATACTTTATATATTATATATACATTATATAAACATATACAGCATACTGTATATACCTATATTTTATATATATATATATATATATATATATATATATATATATATATACGTGTATATACAAATATACATACACATGTGTGTATATATATGTATATATATATATACATATATATATATATATATATGTGTGTGTGTGTGTGTGTGTGTGTATGTGTGTATATATATACATAATTTGTTTATCCTTTTAGGAAATAGTTACTTGCTAGTGTTATG
Source organism: Palaemon carinicauda (assembly GCF_036898095.1). Classification (NCBI taxonomy): domain Eukaryota; kingdom Metazoa; phylum Arthropoda; class Malacostraca; order Decapoda; family Palaemonidae; genus Palaemon; species Palaemon carinicauda. The sequence goes on along the minus strand of NC_090736.1, from coordinate 58,565,464 downwards.
ATACAGCCTTAACAGCATCTTAACAAAATATGTAGCTCAAATATTTCTCAACTTTAAAATCCTTTTTACTGTCTGTATATAATCGTTGTAAATGATAATTATAAGCGATTTAAACTTATGAGTTCTAAAAGGCTTTGAACTAAAGATGCCGATTTTAAACTTACAAGTTTTTCAGTTTATTTTTGTTATTGTTCTTTACCCATTGCTATTATCATCTCGTTGCCAACTACAACCAATTAAGCTGGTAACATTATTATTATTGTTATTACTTGCTAAGATACAACCCTTGTTAGAAAAGCAGGGAAAAGAGCCCAGTGAGGAAATGAAATAAGGAAATAAACAATCTATAAAAGAAGTAATTAACAAATAAAACAAAATATCTTAAGAATGGTAACATTAAAATGAAGCTTTCATATATAAACTATTCATAGGAAAAGCTGCGACTCGCGCACACACACACACACACACACACACAAACCAAGATACTGGTGAATGTGCTGTGCAGCGCAAAAGTTAGAAGCAGAGGGGCAATCCTCCGTCGTTTTTAGGGAACATCCGGTCCCAACAGATTGGGATTCAGGGTTTCCAGGCGGCTCGTAGTTCCCGTCTGGGGAAATCAACCTTTCCTGGAAGAGAGAGACGATTTTCCAAAAATTGCACGACTTCTGTCCAAAGATTTCAGAGTTGAGTGTTGATTGGACGAGACAGTTTAGCGTTCTATATTTAGACGTTACTTAAGTGAAGATTTTAACCATAATATTAAAATATTAAGATTGATTAGGACTATCTTTTAACCTTGAATATATGTTTTTTCTTTTTCAAACACTATCTCTCTCATTTCGCAAAAGTATGTGTTTTGTTAGGTAATTTACTTTTCAACGATATATATATATATATATGTATATATATATATATATATATATATATATATATATATATATACATATATATATATATATATATATATATATATATATATATATATATATGTGTGTGTGTGTGTATGTACACACACATATATATCGTTGAAAAGTAAATTTTCTAACAAAACAACTCCAAATCAAGTTCTGACCTGATCTTGCAATCAAGTTGAGCTGCCACAGCAGCTGCAGTCAATTCCATTCGTGGAATGCTTGGTCTCTTGAGGGGAGCTACACGAGCTCGACCCATAACCAGTGTACTGTTCACTTGGTTATTCTTGCTTACCCTGCGCAGATACGTGGTCACACCCAAGGCCCTTATTCTATATACCTTGACCACACCATATCCTGTCTGGCTTGCGTCCGCAAAATGGTGAAGTTGGTACGATGATACCTCCCCAAAGACTGGAGGCACCAGGCTTCTTCTGATCTTGAAGTCTCCTAGACACTGAAGCCGGTGTGTGTGTGTGTGTTAGGTAAAAAATTACATTTACAATATAATTAGTCATTATATGAGAGAATTAACTTGTATTTCAGGTCTATCTACTCATTTATAGAAACAATATATTCATAAACTCGTTTCATACTGTTGCAATTATGAAAAAATTAATTATTTTTTTGTTTTGCAATACTATATTTGTAATATATTTTCATTGATAGTATTTCCTTTTATAATATCCCTTTTATCATAACTAACAACAAAGAAAATTGATCTTTTTCTGTTGCCATTTCATTCTATAAGTTATTTAGATTGATAATTGGATTGGTTTCATTTTCATGGAAAATCCTAAACGAAACCGTTTTTCAAATCAGGGGTCCTTTTCAAAATCTACTTCAAACGAATCACGTACGATTACAAAAATAAACAAGAGGTTTTTTTTTTTTTTTTTTTTTTTTTGCGTTTTCTGACGTTTTTCGTCGTTTCCTGTCGTTTTTTTTCTGTTTATCGTCGTTTTCTGACGTTTTTTTTCTGCTTTTCGTCGTTTCCTGGCGTTTTTCAGGCTTTTGTAGTTTCGGACGTTTTTTTTCCGGTATTTTTGTCGTTTTCTGACGTTTTTGGGGTGTTTTTCGTTTTATAACGTTTTCCCCAGCATAGGATAATGAGATTATAGGTGATCGATGAGAAATGGGTCTTTGATATGCAAAACTAGATGAAAATCCGCCAAAAAAGTAAAAGCTAATGATTAGTTTTTATATTTTACATCAGTAAAATCTGCCTTGATGTCTTTCACGAAATTTTTGGGTAACTTTTTCTTCAATTTTACTGACATTTTGTTCCCAAATAACTTCAGTATATAACTTGATCTTGGTGGGCTGCATGAAAAGCTTTGGCGTGAGCAGAAGATTGCCCAGCCCGACTCAATATCTATAACCTTTGAGATATAGGACTTATCCCGAAATCGAAATTTGTCAAAACACACACCAAAAAAAAAAAAAAAAAAATCGTTTTTTAATTAGTGCCTCGAATTAATTTCTTGATGCAAAAAAGAGCGCCATTACTATATCTTACTTAATTCCACATACACATTTAAACAGCCCAACAAGTTCCCAATTGGCGAATCCATTTGATCTCCCTTCGCTTCCGACTGCCCATAAAATGTCAAACTATCAGTGTCCATCATAGTCACTTTTACTGGCTCTTCTCCTTCCCTCCGTGAGTCATGTTGTTTCAAATCTTCAACGTCTGTTCGTCGTGTAGGGGAAAGAACAAAAATATGCAAAGGATTTATTAGGAAAGCAATTTAAAATAAAGTAATTAGTTATTTAAAGATCAAATCTTCATTCAATTACGTAATCATCAGAGTCAATTCAAATGAAGTATGTTTTAGGGTGCAAGTTGACTTTTTATTTTTCTCTCGAACCATCATCAGGGGAAAGATTTTGTATCAACCCGTTTGGAGGAAGTTGTGCAAAATACGTTTTAGTCCAATGGTATAACAGACATGCAAATAAAATTTGGTATATAAACAATCTGACTAACAGACTGACAAACAGATTAATATAATATTTAAACCTGAAAAATAGTCACATGTGTAAATAATAACATAGACATTTAGATAGCTTGCCAAACAGACAGATGCACAAATAAGAAGATAGATATTTAAATAGCCTGACAAACAGACAGATACACAAATAATAACAGATATTTAAACACCCCAACAAACAAACAGGTATACAAATAATAACATAAACATTTAAACTACCTGGCAAATCAAGACAAACAAATAATAATATCAACATTTAAACCTAGACAAACAAGTAATAACATAGACATTTAAAAAGCCCAACAAACTGACAGATATAAAAATAATAACATAGATATTTAAACAGCCCAACAAGTAGACAGATATACAAATGATATCATAAACATTTGAACAGCCTGACAAATCGAGACAAACAAATAATTAACATACACATTTAAACAGCCCAACAAACAGACAGATATACAAATAATAACATTGATACTTAGACAAACAGACAAGTAAGGAGATAAATGAACGATCAAATAGACATGTTGTTATTTTCCTGAATCTAATTATATTAGTTGTGTTGTCTATTTGGGGTAAAATATTTGTTAAAATCTATGGGTTCCCTTTCGCATCATCAAACAAACAAACAATCAATAATCAACAATATTCTTCTGCGTATTATGTTCTCATAAGAGTTAGTGCTGTCAGCGCATCTCCTGCAATGCATTATAAGCATTACTGAGATATCTTTGTAGCATCTCTTCGGACCAAACTGCGAAAAGTTTTTAGCCTTCTACTTTGGTTCCGTCTCCACTTTTAGTTATCCAAGTACGAGTATATTTACTCCAAAAACTATCTGTGCATACTTTTGGTTAAACATTTTGAGACCAACGACGATAAGTCGTGTGTTGGAAGCCCTGTTCAAATCCAG
>NC_090736.1:58551643-58559143 GCF_036898095.1 Palaemon carinicauda | reverse complement strand
CAGTCCAATTCTTCTCCATCATCTCCAAGTGTTCTAAGCGAAAACACATTCCCTTGGAGTACTCCACTGTTCACTGGAAATCTATTTCATAGGACTCCACTAACGTTGATTTTGTACTTGTCATGTTTATGAACAGACTTAGTCAAATATGCACATTTATGAGGAAGTCAATTTTAATTTTAGTCTCCACAAAATGCCATCAAAAGTGAATTTTTATATTCTGCACATTGCTGTATCACATGTCTTGAAATAATAATTTGAACAGTGCAACTTCTACCTTTTCTAGATCCTGTTTGTTCATCTCTCAGCTTTTCTTCAATCTTTCTCTCAAGTGTATACTATATAATTTCATGACAACTGACGTAAGTATGATGTATGTGTAATTATTGCAATCTGTCAGATCTCCCTTTTTTTCGGCATTTTCACCAACACTCCTAGCTCCCATTCATCAGGTTTTGCCTCCTCATGCCATATTTTACAAAATAATCTTGTAAGTATTCTGGGAGTCACTTCATTTTCGAACATCATCTCAGCAGTTATTTCATCATATCCAGGGGATTATACCTCTTTATTTTTTTTAGGATAGCTTCGATTTCAAAAACACCGAAATCATTTATGGGCACATCAAGGTCTTCATCCTCTTCGGGTATATTATTCAGATTATTCCCTTCATATCTCCTATTCATGACCTCACCAAAGTGTTCCATCCACTGTTGCCTTCCTTAATCTTCTGTTGTTATAACAGACCCATCTCCCTTTTTAGATGGGCATATGCTTCTTCTTTGCCACAGTAGAGATTGCATTGATAATTCCATGAGTAATTCTTACACTATAGCCCCTCCCTGAATTCATAGTTTTGTCAGCCTCATCTGCTTTCATGTCTGAATATTCTCTCCAGTCATCCCTGGCTTTTTTTTTAGCTTCACTGTCAATACGGGAATATTTAGCATGCTCAACCTTGTAATTTTCATTACTTCCTCGAAAACGTTCAGCAATCAATTTCTGTCTTTGTCTCATTTTTATAGTATACCAGAATCATAGGTGAATCAGTCATGTCTTTTGGGGAACTACAATCTGCAATGTATGAAGTTGCCAATATGTTGAATGAACGGCCTATTGGGTTTAAACCAGGGGAAAACTTTAATGAAGGGACTGTGTTAAGACCTAATGATTTACTATTGGGTCGATCTACCATCTTAGCTCCTTGTGGATTTTGGAATGAGAGTCTTAATTTTGATAAGTCATATGCATTCAAGATGAAAATAGTAGATTTTTTTTGGGAATAAATGGATGAAAAATCATTTTCCAACTCTTATTGTAAGACAAAAATGGCATGTGAATGTAAGAAGTGTAATGAAGGGTGATATTGTACTTGTTAATGACCAAAATGCATTGAGAGGAGAATGAAAATTAGCACAAGTGGTAGAAGGGAAGCAGGGAAGAGATGGAAAAACAAGGGATGTGATACTCAGATATAAGATAAATAAGTTTGGAAAACGGTATGTGGGAGAACCTGATAAACTAATGACCAGATCAGTGCATAGATTAGTGGTGATACTTCCGGTGGAAGAACAGTAGACTTCAGTGGCATTAATCTGTTGTGGGGGGAGTATATTACAACCATCATCATAATAGTTTGTATTTATGTGGTTATAGTAATATTCCAGTTAATGAAATTCATGTACATGTTAAGTTGGATAAATATTGGGGATTGTATTTAGTAATATTGTAACTTTTGGACAATTCGAAATTACTGAACATGTTGCTTTAGTTAGAAGCGGCATTTGTAGTGACTGTCGGATTGCTCCAAGGATAAGAGACTGTCGCAAAATTCTCCCATCCTTGGAATTTTCTTAGTTGAAATTTTCACCGCCTCAGTTGTCATTGTTGTAATTATTGTAGTGTAATTTCCATTCGTGATTGACATATCATTCATGTCATAGGATGCAGTGTTATTTTTTGGTGTAAATTATAATTAGCTGGTTCTGCATTTTTATGAAATTTTATTAGTAAGCTTTACATTAATGTTCGTATTGTCATTGTATTCGGGGACATAATGAGGATACAGGCACGAGAAATTGTAATGGTCTGATACCGAAAATCCTTCAAGCAAGTTCTTTATGTTGGTGAGGGGATGCAGTGCAGGACGGTGTTATGACTGACAAGTGTCGGTGGCAGTGTATAGACGGATGGTGTATTCAATTAATTACCATGGCTAAGAATAGACGGTTTCATTGTAAGTTGAGCGGGTATGCATTTGTCGTGTGCTGTTCATTTTCCATTATTATTATTCATTGCACTATTGCTATGTATTATTGTTAATGTATTATATATTATCAAATGTGATGTTATTAGATGTATGGTTGTTAAACGTGGTGGAAAATTATGTTTGGGATACCTATTTATATTGTCATGCTTTACAGGCTGAATCAAATCAATAAAAGATACAGCAAGGCTGTTATATATCCTGCACTACAATTCAGCAATTTTGCAGAGCAGCCATGGAGGAATTGAAGAAGGAACTCACCACAGCCAAGAGGAGGTTCAATGGGAAGGTTGGGTTATTCAAGGATGCACAGAGAAGAGGAGACTCGATAGAAACATTGGAAGTGTTGTACACTGAGGTTAGTGAGTGTTTCGAACAAGTTGATGTTATCAATGAACAAATGATAGATCAATTAAAGGATGGTGAATCTTGTCAGGATTATGAGGAATATGTCAAGGAATTGGAAACTATGAAATATTCATTACTTGGCGTGATAAAGGGAAAGACAAAGGTGAAAAATAATACTGTGCTTGCCTTGAAAAAAACTTGAGCCTCCCAAATTTAGTGGTTCAGTGAGAACATTTCCTGCTTTTGTAAGAGATTATAAAAGACTAGTTATGTCACAACATGGGAAAGACCAGTGCGTACTTAGAATAACATTAGAAGGGGAACCGAGGAGCCTTGTGGAGGATAGAGATGATTATAAACGAATGTAGGATAGACTTAATGAAGCATACGGTAATGAAGGAAAACTGATCGATGCGATATTAGGAGATATAAGGGCATATAAACCGCTTATTGATAGTGATGACAAAGTTAATTAATCTAATCAATACAGTAAAAAAGGTGTGGTTAGATGTAAATAATTTAAACTTGACTACAGAACTGGAGAATACTACTGTACTAACCCAGGTAGAAAGATTGCTGCCGTCGGTGTTGAAAGGAGAATGTGCCATTAAAGTGCAGGAATTATATTCGGACAAATTTAAGAATTTGGTTACATTTCTGACAGATCATCGCAAGGGTCTGGAGTATTTACAAGATAATTCAAGAAGTGGTGCGACCAAGGTAACAGTACATACTGTGGAAAGGGAATTTGCAAAGGAAAATGAATTAGCAGAAGCTATAAAATTATTGACTATAGGACAAGAGAAACTTCAAAATCAATTGTCTGAATGTTTAACCAGTTTATATCACATTAGCGAAGGAAAAAATACAGGTGGAATCAATAGAACAAGGTATAATAGAGCAAACTGGAACTCACAAATTTACGTCAGAATTGATTCAAACCAATTTGAATCACCATCAAGAGCGATAAAATTTCCGATTCATTCATAACTGAAATTAACGAAGCTTTGCAATGAAGAATAATTTCAATAATGGTGTAATCCCTACTATAAATTGAAATTAAAATGAGAATAATTATATGTGTCACATAACATTCAATTTTTACCGTAGCGTATTTTGTTTCATTGTTTGCCAACTTATGTATTATTAGCACTCTTAAAACACACAAACACACACACATACTCACACACACACACACACACACATATATATATATATATATATATATATATATATATATATATATATATATATATATATATATATGTATATATATATGTATATATATATGTATATGTATATATATATATATATATATATATATATATATATATATATATATATATCATTTCCATAAATCCTTTTTATCTTAAGAAGTGACGCCATAGAAGCTCAATTATCTGGTATCTCATCAAAAGTGTGAGGTTGGTATTCATTCCCACTTCTTGACCATTGTCAGAATGCCAAAGAACTCTAAATCAACCCACCGATCTCCTTGACCATAGGAAATCCTGTTCTTATTAAACAGCTGGGTAAACTAAACTCAACCACTGAACTGCAGGTCCTCTGTGCTCACAGTGGCCGTTATACCACAGATCCCAAAAGTAATTGTTAATATGCGCTGTATAATTTGACGCACCGGGCGATGTTATTTGACACGTGTCGCGTCAGGTGAGAAAAATGTGTTAGGTCTGATTGTTGGGAATTGGATGCCATATACTGTATAACCTCGGATAGTATTACACTTTTATTTTTTTATGTAATATTAATTACTCTGCCATATCATGCAGATATATTTGATGCGGTTGTGATAACACTGAGGTCAGAGAGTTCTAGAATAGGCACAATAATAACAAGAGCATATTACATATGACGGGTAACCACGCATATCAACCCTACCTAGACGATATGTGACCAGGGCAAGCAACATGCTTCATAATATTCATTTAGCCATTTTTCGCGCCATATATCAACGCTACTTTTTGGAGCTGTAGTGCATGATAAGGAATATGATAATGGGATAACGGATTATCTTAATTGAATTAAAATCTTATTGAAAGAAACAAAGGAAAAGACATGTCATATGTAAGTATCAAAAATCCTCAGGAATTACGGACAGATATTGCTAAATGACTTTTCGTTGTAAAACCTTGTGTGTCGATACAAAACAAAATTAGAGAGAAATAATGGATATTAAAATAAAACTACACAAAAAAAAAGAAAAACTGAATGGGTGAATAGTTCTTATAATGATGTTTCACACTTCGCCTGTTCAAAGTGTACAAATTATTATTATTATTATTATTATTATTATTATTATTATTATTATTATTATTATGAAAAGCTAAACTATAACCCTAGTTTGAAAAACAAGATGCTATAAACCCGAGGGCTCGAACAAGAAAAAATAGCCCGGTGAGGAAAGGAATCAAGGAAATGTTATGGTTTCACTTCATTTTAGTTTCAATTCTTGGCTGTTGTTTTTTTTTTTTTTTTTTTTTGTTTTTGATGCTTTTGTTATGGAGCGATAAATTATTCTCGTAAGGTATTGACAGTTCCCTGGAATTTGAAATGGAAAACTTGTCCGGTGTTATAGGCAACATAGGGAGAGAAAGGCCACGGGAAGGCCACAGCTGGAGACACGATACCAATATTCCAAGAAACGAGACTTCCACTTGGAAATAATATTCTTATGTGATAGGGATGGCAACTGTGTGCCCAAATCCCATGCATACGGAAGTCGTCTTTTCTCGTCTGTGAATCTTGTTCCCCCATCAGGTTCATTTCAGAAGTAAATGAAATGCTCTTCTAATGTCTAAATTAATATCTGATGAGGAAAATCTGTTAGTCGGTCTATCGTTCTTTCTATAGTGGATAAAGTGTTGTGTAATGATCAATGTCTGTTAGTTTATATGTACACAAATATTTCTTTTGAGGGTATTGTAAAGTTTAAACCAAGAGAGTAATGATTGCTAGACCAGATTTAGCCCCATACAAAAAATAATGGACAATATTAGCCGTTTAATATACCAATACAAAACAATAATTGGAAGTGGTATGAAGCCCCTTTCTCTAGGTAAGGGTAAAAGAAACTCTTTATCTAGGGTAACCAGGTCTTCTAGGAGAAAGGGAATCCAAAATCAAACCATTATTCTCTAGTCTTGGGTAGTGCCATGGCCTCTGTACCATGGTCTTCCACTGTCTTGGGTTACAGTTCTCTTGTTTGAGGGCACACTCGGTCACACTATTCTATATTATTTCTCTTCCTCTTTTTATGAAGTTTTTATAGTTTATACATGGAAGATCTATTTTATTGTTATTACTGTTCTTAAATTATTTTATTCTAATTGCTCATTACTTCTCTTGTAGTTTGGTCATTGTCGATGTTATAAAACCACAGTATTGCGGGGTTCTCCTTTAAGCTTAGTTCTGAAGAAATGTTTCTTTTGTTTTGGAGGCTGACTAGGTTGAGAATCCTAATATTTCTAAGTCTTGCGAATAGTTTATTTACTTCCTTATTTCCTATTCTCGATAAGTTATCTATCCGTGTTTGAGCCCTTGGTCTTATAGCGTCTTGCTTTTTCAACTAGGGTTGTAGCTTAGCTTGTAATAATAACAATAACAACAAAACAACAACAACAACAACAACATCAATAATAATAATAATAATAATAATAATAATAATAATAATAATAATAATAATAATAATACAGACATTGTACTATTTTCATCTATCTTGGGAGTATTACCCCATATCTCTCATCCTTGATATACAGGCCAGAAAATTTCAATGTCTTCAATTTTCTCTATAAAACTAATTTCAAACGACGTCATTTCATCCTTCCCTCCGCCATCTAAATGACTCATTCATTGTAACCAACTACTCGTACTCCATTCTCTCACATAGTCCAAAGCACCTTAAGACTCACTGATCCATCTTGTCAGGAGTACTGTTTTTCTACTCTTCAGCTTTATATATTTTTACTTTCTCGTTTGCGAGATATATATATATATATATATATATATATATATATATATATATATATATATACTGTATATATATACATATTTATATATTTATATATATGAATGTATGTATGTATATCTGTGTATATGTGTTGTATACATACTTGCATACATACTACTTAAGAGTAGTAGGTTGGCCAAGGCACCAGCCACCCGTTGAGATACTACTGCTAGAGAGTTATTGAGTCCTTTGACTGGCCAGAAAGTACTATAATGGATCCCTCCCTCTAGATACAGCTTATTTCATCTTTGCCTACACATACACAGAATAGTCTGGACTATTCTTTCCTAATACACATGACAGCACTGAAATTTTCAAACAATTCTTCTTGCCTCAAGAGGTTAACTACTGTAATCGTTCAGTGGCTATTTTCCTCTTGGTAAAGATAGAAGAGACTCTATAGCTATGGGAAGCAGCTCTTCTAGGAGAAGGATACTCTAAAATTAAACCATTGTTCTTTAGTCTTGGATAGGGCCATACCTTCTGTACCATGGTCTTTCGCTGTCTTAGGTTAGAGTTCTCTTGCTTGAGGGTACACTCGGGCACACTATTCTATCTTGTTTCTATTTCTCTTGTTATTTTTTCTTCTCTGGGATATTTTCCCTGTTGGAGCCCTTGGGCTTAAAGCATCCTGCTTTTCCAACTAAGGTTGTAGCTTAGCAAGTAATAATATTAATAATGAGAATAATAATAATAATGATAATATATATATATATATATATATATATATATATATATATATATATATTTATATTTATACAGATATATATCTATCTATATATATATATATATATATATATATATATATATATATATATATATATATATATATATGTATACTGTACATATACATGTGTGT
>NC_090736.1:58536643-58546643 GCF_036898095.1 Palaemon carinicauda | reverse complement strand
AGGAACAATCTATTAGAATTATCCCAGATAAATATACATAGAATGAATGCTCAATTATATCAATAAATTGACACAGGTGAAGGAGACGCAAGGTTCTCAAGAACAAGTTTATTGATAGACAATAAACAGACAGGTTAACAACAATTCTATATATATATATATATATATATATATATATATATATATATATATATATATATATATATATATATAAGGAGAGGATAACCAAAACTTTAAGCATAAGTCTGATAGTAAACAGAAACTTGTTTATCTGAAAGAAAAACATTAGTGCCACTTTTAACATACCAAGGTATGAAGGTCAGAAAAGTCTGTATTACTAATCAGTTACATTAGCGTTAGAAACGCTCGGCACACATGTTCCACTTATGCTAGGTTCACCTTTGGAAGTGGAACAGTCAACGTGGGCACCTCAGTGTCCTCACTTAGTTTGTAGCACAGAATGTAACTACACACTCACCCTGGAATTAATTGTCCCAATTAAAACCACTGTTCCTCGCAGAGTTAAACAGCAGGGTTAACGACGCAACCCACTGGTACCACAGAACTCTTTAGTTGCTCCACTTGCTTCGCATAGTGGCGAAAGAACACTCAGGAAGACTTCCAGCCAGTGTATGAACGGAGATGTTCAAAATCCATACAATTAAGGAAATTAAGGATGAAGCAACTTTCCTCGGATCGTGACCTGCGGGTGTACTGTCAGGATCCGCTCTGCGAATAAAATATGCGATTTTCGCCCCGAGTTGATTCAGTGATAAATTTGAGCCTGATGTTTCTCCCCTGAATAGTTGACCACCCTAGAAGTCTGAAGTTCTATGAAGATAGACCTTTAGGCATTCTACTGGACATAGAGATGCATCTCCTTTCAGAGGGCAGATTCTCCAGGGACCCCACCTGTTGGTGGGTAACTCATTCTTGGTGAGAAACAAAGGATCCGGAAACAGGTTCAGTTCTCCCCCATCCGGGAACTGAACACGACCTTCCTCTCTCGAGAGGGCTACAATCTCACTAACCCTGGCCCCGGATGCGAGTGGAAATAGGAAAATAACTTTTTGGGTCAAATCCATTAACGCACCCTCCTCATTGCTCCACAGAGAAGCGAAATGAAGAACTTTGTCTAAAGACCATGAAATGGGCTTCGAAGGTGCTGAAGGTCTGAGCCTAGCGTAGGCTTTCAGAACTTTATTGCCTTCTAATAGATTTGCACTTATTTTCCTCTTGGAAGTCTATGCTGGCTTCCGAAATCCCGAAACGCTTTCTCACCGCTAGGGAGAGAAAATCATGAGCTGCAGGATCCGGGTTTTCTGTAATGAAGCGCAGACAGAAGACTTCTTGACTCGCTGAGTCAGAACTGGATCTGGTAGCGGTAGAAACTTCAGTCGTAGTTCCAATGCCAGGGGGAACCACACGCTGTTCGACCACTTGTGGGTCACTATTGCCGCTACCCCCTTGAAGGATCTCAGTTGTTGAGGACCCTCAACAGAAGGTTGTGAGGAGGGAACAGATAAATCCTGGACCATCTGTTCCAGTCGAGGGACATCGCGTCCACTGCTTCCGCTAAGGGGTCCTCGTACGGGGACACATACAGGGGCAACTTCTTGTTGTCTTTCGTCGCAAAGAGGTCTATCTGCAGTTCTGGGACTTGTTCAGAATGAAGGAGAATGATTCTGCGTTGCGTCTAAGGACCATTCCGACTCTATCAGTGTGAACCTGGATAGAGCGTCCGCTGTCACATTGCGGACTCCTTGAAGGTGAACTGCCGACAGGTACCACTTCTTCTTTTCCGCCAATCGGAAGATGGCCAACATCACCTGGTTGAGAGGTGGTGACCTCGATCCTTGTCGATTCAAGCATCTCACAACTACCTCGCTGTCCATCACCAACCTTATGTGGATCGAGTGACGCGGGGAGACTTTCTTTAAGGTAAGGAACACTGCCATAGCTTCTAGAAAGTTTATGTGAAAGGTCTTGAATAGCTTGGACCAAGTCCCCTGGACTTTTTTCCGATGAGTGACCTCCTCGTCCCTCCTTCGAGGTGTCTGAGTGAATCGTCACCGACGGAGGAGGTGGCTGAAGAAGAACCGACTTCTTTAGATGTCTGGCTTGGGACCAAGGCCTGAGAAGAGTACGTAGCCGAAGCGGAACTGGTCTTCTCAGATCTCTTCGCGCGTTTGATGCTTGACTTCTCCAAACTCCGGTTGCATCCTTTAGCTGTGTTCTTAGCACTGGGTCTGTCACCGAAGCAAACTGGAGAGAGCCCAGTACCCTCTCCTGTTCGCGTCTTGATATCCTTTCAGAATCTAGAAGTCTCTTGACAGAACCCGCTATCTCCTTCCTTTTCTTCGCCGGGATGGAGAACCGATGTGACATTAAGTCCCAGTGGATTCCCAGCCACTGGAACTTTTGAGATGGAGAAAGTCGAGACTTTTTTCTGTTGATCTTGAAGCCTAGATACTCTAGGAACTGGATCACTTGACTGGAAGCTTGCAAGCATTCTGTCTCGGATGCTGCCCACACCAGCCAGTCGTCCAGGTAGGCTACTACCTTAATTCCCTTTAGGCGTAATTGTTTGAGAGCTACGCTCGCAAGCTTCGTGAAAATCCTTGGGGCTATATTTAGCCTGAATGGCATGGCTCTGAAGGCGTATAGTCTTCGTTGTAGCTTGAACCCTAGGTAGGGGGAGAGTCGACGGTTGATTGGAACGTGCCAATAGGCGTCTGACAAGTCTGTGGAGACGGAATATGCCCTCTTGGGCAGTAGGGTCCTTATGTGTTGCAGTGTTAGCATCTTGAATTTGCAATTCACTATAAACTTGTTGAGTGGCGACAAGTCCAGAATGACTCTGAGCTTTTCCGAGTCTTTCTTAGGAACACAAAACAGCCTCCCTTGGAATTTGATGGACTTCACCCTTCGGATCACATTTTTCTCCAACAGTTCTTGAATGTACTCCTCCGGAACGGGGGTGGAGTGTTGGAAAAAACCGAGGGCACGGGGGTGGAGTGCTGTACCAGCTCCAGCCCAGTCCGTTCTTGAGTAGGCTGTGGGCCCAGGGATCGAAGGTCCACCGATCCCGAAAATTCTGAAGTCTCCCTCCTACCGGCATCATCTCACTTGGACTGCCGTCCTGAGGTCTTGCCTCCCCGACCGCGACCGCCCCTGAATCCCCTTCCCCTTGAGGGGCGCCTAGACGAGCCTCTGGCTGCTCCTTTAGGCTTTGCTCGAAAGGAAGTAGACTGCCCTTCGAACGTTGGGGTGAACACCGTGGACTGTGTCGACACGGCCTGGGGTACCTACTGGAAAGTGTTCGGGGTTTGTGCCACCATTTGGGGCACAGGAGGCATCGGCAACTGCTGTTGCTGTTACTGTTCAACTGGCTTGGCTGGCCGAGACGGTAGCCTAGGCCTTTTAGTCTTCCTCTTCGGTTGGGGACCCTCATCCGGGGAAGACTTTCTCTTGATAGACAGGCCCCACTTTTGGAGAAGATTTCTATTCTCCGCGGTGGCCTTATCCACAACTTCTTTGACCAATTCGCTAGGGAAAAGGTCTTTGCCCCAAATGATGGAGGAGATTAGTTTCCTTGGCTCGTGCCTCACCGTAGCCGAGGTGAACACGAACTCCCTACAAGCTCTCCTTGCCCTGACGAAGCTGTAAAGATCCTTCGTCACTGTGGCCAGATGAATCTTGGCCACTACCATGAACATTTCATGGACCTTGGGGTCACTTGCCATCGTCTCAAGAGTGGTCTGAAGAGACATTGAGGCAGCCAGTCTTTCTTTTGTCTCGAGCTCTCTCCGCAAAAGAAAGTCAGACAGCTTAGGGAGGTTCTCACTGAACTGACGTCCGGCAATATCAGCCTCCAACTTCCCGACTGAGAAGGTAAGATGGGCGTCCTTCCAGTCCTTGTGGTCCATGGGTAGGGCCAGCAACAAGGGTTTACACTCCTCCAGGGAGGGGCAAGGCTTGCCAGCCTCGACTGCTTTTAATACAGCCGCAAACCCTTTCTGCAAAAAAGGGAAGGCTCTAGCAGGAGAGGACACAAAGGAAGGGAGCTTTTTACTCAATGCAGTAACTTTTGAGTTTGTGAAGCCCCTCTCTTTCATCGAAGATGAAAGCAAAGCTTGAGCCTTAGCATGGTCCATCACTATGACCTCCTTCGGCTCTGTCTTCTCCTTTGAAGCTGGTTCCTTCCTCAACCGGACATAACAGTCCGGATATGACCCTTTGCTAGGCCAGAATTCCACTTCCTCAAGGGGAACTGAACCCAGCTTATCCGACATGACGATCTTTCCAGTCGTCATCGGCATGTGCTCGGCATATCTCCATGGGTTAGCAACTGAGCACAAGGGAAGGTCTTTCACATTGAGCCTTTTCTGGGGCCCACGTGATGCTGCAAGCTCCTGCATCCGCAGTTCCATTGCAGCCGCCTTCTCCATATTCTCCTTCTGCATTTGTTGGATCATTCCAACAATGGAGGAGAGGGTCTGTCCCAGCTCTACTGGGAGAGCGGACGATGTTGAGGGAATAGGTTCAGGGATCAGAACTGGAGTAGCCGACACCTCGTTGGCTTCTTCCTCTACGATGTCTGAGGCTTGATCTTCATCCTGGCCTCCTGCAAGGAGGTCTTCCTCCAGACGCTCGGACACGTCTGACATCCTGTCGCCCAACTGGATGTCTTGCACGGCGACCGCCACTTCAGCATCCACCTGGATCTGAACTAGGGGGATCTCCTCTTGAGGCTGGGGAATCACTGCATCAGCTGATGCCCTAGGGAAAAGGCAAGCCCTCATCTTCTCACTTGGAAGATAAGGTCCAGAGGTGTTCTTCTGGAAGCCCCTTACCCAGGTGCGAAGCTTCCCCCTTGCTATATCCCTTGATTCCGCTGTCCTAGGGGAATCAAAAGCTTCAGTAATCAGGTTAGAGCACACGGTACATACCTGGGGGTCCCAATACCGGAGCTCACCTTTGGAGACAGCGCATGCTGCGTGTCTCCTACAAAATCCATGTCCGCAGAGGTTCTTACTGCGGACGTTGCAGAAAGCACTTCCGCACTTCGGACGTACCTCCTGCAAAGAGAAGAAAATTTCCATGAGTATCAAGTGAACTATGTATCACTGGATATGCACAGTTTAGCATAACAATTCAGAAAGGAAAGACACACACTTGTGTTTCCCTCACAACCAATCGTTGCAGCCTTCCAGATAATAAAATCGAATGGTTAATCTCTTCTAGAATAACCAATGCCAAGTTTCCAGAGGAAACAGGTGGAGCTCACACCTAAGCAATGATTTTAAAATCCTGGATAATAGACAAGAAAGAACTCACTTTCTTATCTGTAAGGCAACAGCAAAGGGCTGTGCAAGACAACACAAAAGTGTTAGAACACACAGTGCTGTACCAAAACTTATACTATAGTTTTCCTCTTACAGTATATGTTATACTGAAGAATACTGGTACCGTATAGGAGGTTATGTGCCGGCCGGCACACACCATAACTAGCTTTAAAGTATACTACTTAACAGCTATAAGGCGGCGGAACGCTGGTTCAAATGCATGTGCCGGCCGGCAGTAACTGCCGGCCGGCAACAGCCCATGTCGGCTACACAAAGTAGCACCCGGCTGCCTGACACACTCTTGGCGACCGGCAGGCAAGGGCTGACATTAGCCGGCCGGCAAAGGTACACAACCGATGCCAGCCAGCAGCAAAAGAATCAGAGGACTACGACTGCCCGGCTGCCGGCCTATGAGGCCGGCAGCCGGGTCGGGTACAGCACTAGAAGAAAACAGAATGGATGCCGGGATAAGAGCGTAAACAACCTCCAAGCCCGGCAATCCGAAAGAGTGCAGATAAGGAAGGGGAGAATCTAATTCAGGCTTCCTGACCAATGCCGTCTGACTCACAGGCAGGCATGGATGAGGGACCAAGGGAAGTCCGGGCAGCACTCAAGCAGAAGACCCTTGCCGGCCGGCAGACTCTGCCGGCCGGCCAAGGACTGAGTCAATTTCCCATCCTAACCTATCCTAGGTCCAGATGTAGAATGATGTACAGTACTGTAATGGCTAGGCCATTACGGAGATAGAGGGGGAAGGGACAAAAGAGGGTCCTACCAACCTTGCTTTAGTGAAGGATCACCTGCAGCCAAGGAAACTCATCTTAGCCTAAGGGAGATCCAAGGAGGGAGGCCAGCAATACTTGCCAGCTCCCAAGAACCAAAGCAAGGAAGGTGTTGCTACTCCCAGGGAAAGAAACTTATCCTCCCACCGAGAACAGCAACAAGGACTAGTCTGCTAGATCACAAAAGAAGGAATCATCTCGTACAGAAACCTTCGGTAGTGACCTAAGGAGGCTAAGCCTCCTATGTCTGTGTCAGGCCAGCGAGGGAGACTCTACCCCAAGCCAGACGAACACAGACTCAGACTAAAAATTCTGTTGTTCTGTCCCACTCTGAAACCAGACTTACTGGAACAGGAAGGTACCGTAACACCCCAGTATAGTTTTATCGAAAGTTAATTCAGATAAACCACTTAGGGATAAGCCCAAGGCTTAAACAGAGGGAAAGGGATTGCATAACTTCTCCGAAGAAAGGAAAGCAACCGGGGAGTATGAGAAAGTATACTAAGGCTCCATAAGCAACTTAGCCTAGGCACCAAGAGAATCGATTACCTAAATCACCGAAACTCACTCGTATACTATCTTGGAAATATTGAACATAATCTTAAATGTATATAAAACAGCCTAAAGCTTCAATCAAATTTTAATACACTCGAAAAACCAAAATCATGCATGAAGTACTAGGACCAAATGACTAGGCTACATGGCCTAGCGTAGGCCAGAGTTGGCGAATACTTCGCCAAAATAATACTAAAGCACGAAAGGAAATCCTATGTAATGCTAAATAGCTAAAATTTATTAAAGCAAAACAACCGGGAATGTCGCTCTGGCTAACTAAACTTATACCTAGCGAGCGACAGCGTCCATGACGCCTCCGGTAGGCTACGGCTCTTGTAACAAAGATTAATCCTATTAATCACTTAAAAATTTACCAAGAGCCTACATTTATACATAAAAGAAATGGTACTCAACTTATCAGGGGCCGACGAAGTTGGAGAAGCCATGAAAAGCTGAATAAATCCAAGATTTGCGAGAAACACAGGAAAAAACACCGAGTTGTTAAGCTACGCAAAAAGGAATGCAGATGGCGCCAGGATTGGCGCCAGGCACGCTTACGAAACTGGAGATTAGGGAGCCTTGGGAGCGGCTCCCCCTTTTTCTTTCCCGTTTTCGTTTCTTGCCAATTGACCCCTCGATACGTAATCTCTGTTTGGGGTGCAGATTGCCATGTGGCGTGTCAAGAATACGTCCTCTGATATGTCGCGATATCCCTTTCATTAGGGATATTCGCTCCAGGAGTTAGAATTCTGGGTACCTTAAGGTAAATTCTCTGGGAATATCGCCGGTAGTTGTAATATACCCTAGGAAGCTATCCTATAGGAACTTCCATCAGGACGACATGGCTTGAGCCCAAAAATATATATACCGGTATATATATATGTGTGTGTGTGTGTGTGTTTGTATATGCATATATATATATATATATATAGATATACATATATGTATACATATATAATATATATATGTATATGTATATATATATATATATATATATATATATATATATATATATATATATATATATATAATATATATATATATATATATATATATATATATATATATATATATATATATATACAATACATCCGCGTATGTATTCGTATAAACTTAATGTATTGGAGATTGATAACATAACTCAAATGAACTATTCCTCACTTTTAATTGTAATGGTTTGCACAATACTCATTTTTAGCCCTATGATAAGAACTTGAAATTTATTTTCAACAAGTAAATCAAAGGGACAGTTTCAATGGAAATAAAGACTTAATGTAATAAAAATTATCCTAATATTGCAATACGTTAATATATATTCTTTAAAAAAATGAAATGATTGGATATCACCTCATTTTAAATAAGGCCAAACACTGCATTGGATTATACAGAGTTTAAACAATAAATAGTATTCAAAACAAATTTTTATTCTATTTGAGAATTTTCTACTTTGGTGGCCTGTATTACAAACTAACTTTTCTTTTATGTATTAAAGTTTTGTCTTATATCACGGTATAAGCACAGCAGTAATAATTACAAATAGGCCGTTTCTTTCTGTATTTTTTCTGCAATGAAAATCAAAATAGAGTAATTTAAACATCTGGTTCCTAATTGAACAGATATTACGAAAGACTCTTTACCTCACACAAATATCTCATTTATTTTTCCAAAGTAGGCCTACACTTGACAACAGGGAGATTGCCAAACAATTCTTCTTCGCTCAAGCGGTTAACTTCTGTACTCTAATTGTTCAGTGGCTACTCTCCCCTTGGTAAGGGTAGAAGAGAGTCTTTAGCTATGGTAAGCAGCTTTTCTAGGAGAAGGACACTCCAAAATCTAACCATTGTTCTCTATTCTTGGGTAGTGCCATAGCCTCTGTACGATGATCTTCCACTGTCTTTGGCTAGAGTTCCCTTGCTTGAGGGTGCACATGGGCACACTGTCCTATCATATTCTCTTCCTTTTTTTTCAAGTTTTCATATTTTATGTATGAAAGATTTATTCTAATGTTACTATTCTTAATATATTTTATTGTAATTGTTAATTACTTTCCTGTTGTAGCCCTGGGGCTTGTAGCATCTTGCTTTTTCAACTAGGGTTGTATCTTAGCAAGTAATAATAATAATAATAATAATAATAATAATAATAATAATAATACAACTTAAGAAAAACCTCATATACATCTTTGCATGTATCATTTCTTAAAAGGCAGATATTCGGTTAAAAATCGATAGGTATTATTCTCTTTAATGGACCAATTAGTCAAGTTTAGCCTTAATTCTACTTCTAATCTAAGTGATATTTGTTATTGGAAAGATTTCCATCTACTTTTCATTTGACTTATTGTAGCTACTTCCAGTCCCACTTTTAATTTGATCTAACATAATTTTTAATTGGGACTGCTAAGTCGGATTTCTCCCTCAACACCCATCATATTGTTACAAAGTCCCGGTGGTAGTGGTGTATTATAACTACGACTATACGCCTGTATTTCGTAAACGTAAGGGTCCATGATTGCAAGAGCCCGTGCTTTGCCACAAGGGCAAGGCTTATCTACAGCAACAACAACAACAACAACAGCGTGTCGTAGAAAGCAAGTAAAAGGACAGCTTCTGCCTTGCAGTCCCGCTCTTTAACAAAAGGCTAGGGTTGTGGTGGCCGATGTGGTAACGTCCCTGACTGGTGAACGCCAGATTGGGGTTCGAGTCCCGCTCAAACTCGGTTGTTCCTTTGTTCGTTGCAACCTGTGAACTAAGACTGGGGGGTTTGGGGGAGCCTATTGGTCTATCTGCTGAGTCATCAGCAGCCATTTCCTGGCCCTCCTTGGTCCTAGCTTGGGGGGAAAGGGGGCTTGGGCGCTGATCTAGTGTATATATGGTCACTCTCCAGGGTATTGTCCTACTCGATGGGGCAATGTCACTGTCCCTTCCCCCTGTCATTCGTGCGTGGCCTATAAACCTTTAAACCCACTGCCCTTATCTCTGGGAACTGCTGCCTTGCAGTGGGACTGGTTCCCAAGGTTAGACCCAAGTCCAATAACTATGATTAATGACAGCAAGGGCATGCGCTCGTAAGAACCCTGTGTCAAATTATAGACAATACCTGATGCTATTAGAAGACGCATCAGGCAACCGACCCCTTAATGTAGGCATAGTGGGAAAGAAGACTCAATATACTATATCTTAATTCTACAACTTTTTTACTGGAATTTCTTAATCATTAAAATCTTGGAATCCTTTTTCTTGAAGGTGTAGTCCTGATTTATTCACTATTATCTTTACTACCATAATCATCACAACCATGACTATTTTTACTTCA
>NC_090736.1:58521643-58531643 GCF_036898095.1 Palaemon carinicauda | reverse complement strand
TTGCCCTATTCAAATCTTGTCATCTTTTTCAATTCCCCCAAAATTTACTAAACAGAACTATGTCATCTGCAAATTTCAAGTTGTTAAGACATTCACCATTAATGTCAATTCGTACATTTTTCCAATCTTAATTCTTAAAAATATTTTGTAGACATGCTGTGAATAATTTAGGAGAGATGGGGTCTCTGTCTAACTCTTGAGTTTTCCATTACTGGTTAATTACATGGATATGGTCAGTTGTTGAATGGCCATTTCTAAAGCCTGCCTGCTTTCTTGGATGATTAAAGTTTAGCAATCTTTCTATTCGGCCTAATATTTTCTTTGTAAATATTTCATATGTTACTAAGTGTAAACTTGACGTGTGGTAATTTTTCAAGTCTTTTGAATCTCTTTTTTTTTTTTTAATTATTATAATGATAAAGTTTTTGCAAGTTGTAGGTATAGAGCCTTTTTGTACACATTTTGTGAAAAGTTCAGTGAGTTTTACTACAGTTAAATCAATTGTTAAACCAATGCTTTGTTTTATGCCTTTTAAAGTCTTTTAATATTTCTTTTGCCAAAGTTATTGTATAGAAATCTTCTGCAATTTCTTTCACTCCATCTCTTTTATTAATAATATTTCCAGTTTCATCCTTTAAAACAAACATCTGTTGGCACCCTGTTCAAAGTTTTCTCTTCTTTAGTGTTTCCTCAATTTTGGTCTTATTGTGATTATTAAGGTCTTAGTTTTTGGGTTCTTTATTGTTTTGGATAGTTATAATAATTAGATTTAATCTCTCTTGGATTTTACCATATACTGTATATATATATATATATATATATATATATATATATATATATATATATATATATATATACATATATATATATACAGTATATATAAATGTATCCATCAGGCGAGTGACCCTGTGGATGAAGAGTTGTGAGAGGCCATGAAAATTATTTAGACCAAGATTCGAAGTTTTAGATTAAGGAAAATGAGTAGTGAGTACATTGCAAATTTATTGATTATGGAAATATAGAAGAGAGTAATAAGTGGTAATTTGGGTATAGTAAGAAGAACCTCTCTCTCTCTCTCTCTCTCTCTCTCTCTCTCTCTGGTCACAAGCTAGTCAACATTACTTCACACTAGGTCTTGTCTAATTGCTAATCAGAACATTATTACAATTGTAACGATGCTCTAGGGTAGTCCCCCTTTAGGCAAGGGCCCCCTGGAGTAGTCCCCGTCTAGACAGAGGGCCCCATGGAGTAGTTCCCCTCTTGACAGCCCGAAATTAATCCCCTTTCGTCAATCGGTATTAACGCTTAGAAATAGTATCACTACTTCGTGGCCTTCTTGGTCGATGTTCTACTTTTAATTAGTACAGTCTGCCTTCCAGCCTTATTCCACAAGATAAACGGACCCAAATTACGATGAAACATTCCAGTAAAGTTAACCGTTCCTCCCTACCCTCCACACACATGCTCGCAAACCCACACACACACACACACACACACACATGTATATATATATATATATATATATATATATATATATATATATATATATATATATATATATCATCTCCTCCTACAGTTATTATTATTATTATTATTATTATTATTATTATTACTAGCCTAGCTAAAACCCTAATTGGAAAGCAAAATGCTATAAGCCCAAGGGCTCCAATAGGGAAAAATAGCCCAGTGAGGAAAGGAAATAAGGAAATAAATAAATGATTAGAACAAATAAATAATAAATAATTCTAAAAACAGTCACAACGTCAAAACAAGATATGTCATATATAAACCATAAAAAGACTTATGTCAGCCTGTACAACATGAAAACATTTGCTGCAACTTTGAACTTTTGAAGTTCTACTGATTCAACTACCCGATTAGGAAGATCATTCCACAATCTGGTCACAGCTGCAATAAAACTTCTAGAATACTGTGTAGTATTGAGCCTCATGATTGAGAAGACTTGGCTATTAGAATAACTGCCTGCCTAGTATTACGAACAGGATGGAATTGTCCAGGAAGGTGGTCAAAGTGATGAAAAATCTTATGCAACATGCATAATGAACTAATTGAACGACAGTGCCAAAGATTAATATCTAGATCAGTAATAACAAATTTATTAGACCGTAAGTTTCTGTCCAACAAATTAAGATGAGAATCAGTAGCTGAAGACCAGACAGGAGAACAATACTCAAAACAAGGTAGAATGAAAGAATTAAAACACTTCAGAATAGATTGATCACCGAAAATCTTGAAAGACTTTCTCAGTAAGCCAAATTTTTGTGCAATTGAAGAAGACACAGACCTAATGTGTTTCTCAAAAGTAAATTTGCTGTCAAGAATCACACCTAAAATATTAAAAGAGACATACAAACTTAAAGAAACATTATTAATACTTAGATCCGGATGTTGAGTAGCCACTGTCCTTGGCTTACAATCATACTTTGAGTTTTGTTAGGATTCAACTTCATACCCCATAATTTGCACCATGCACTAATTTTAGCTAGATCTCTATTAAGGGATTCAGCAACCCCAGATCTACATTCAGGGGATGGAATTGATGCAAAGAGAGTAGCATCATCTGCATATGCAACAAGCTTGTTTTCTAGGCCAAACCACATGTCATGTGTATATAGTATGGAAAGTAATGGGCCAAGAACACTACCCTCTGGAACACCAGATATCACATCCCTATACTCACCATGGTGCCAATAAACAACAACTCTTTGAGATCTATTACTTAAAAAATCAATAATAATGCTAAGAAACGACCCACCCACTCTCAACTGTTTGAGTTTGAAAATTAGGGCCTCATGATTAACACGGTCAAAGGCAGCGCTAAAATCAAGGCCAATCATACAAACTTCCTGACCACAATCAAGGGATTTCTGTACAGCATTGGAGATTGTGAGAAGGGCATCATATGCTCCAAGGCCTTTACGAAAACCAATTTGCAAACTAGGGAATAGATGATTACCTTCAGCAAACCTATTAAGACGTTTTGCCAGAAGACGTTCAAAAACTTTAGATAGTATGGGAGTTATGGAAACTGGGCGGTAATCAGTTGGACTTGAGCTACCATAAACACATTTGCATAGAGGAGTAACATTACCAATTCTCCAACAAGTGCTAAAAGCTCCTCTTCTTGCTAACTTGCGCAAAATAACAGATAACTTCGGAGCTAAGAAATCTGCAATCTTTATAAAAAAACAAAGGAAAAATACTAGCCTACTGCAGAGCAAAAGCCTCAGACATGCCCAGGTTGTCCTTCCACCTGCGCCTGTTTATGGTCTTTCTGTGTCAGTCCATGCCTGCAAACTTTCTTAGTTCGTCAATCCATCGTCTTCTCTTCCTTTCCCTGCTTCTTTTATAATCTTTAGAGATCCATTCTGTAATTCTTAATGTCCATCTATTGTCTACCATTCTCATTTTATGTCCTGGCCATGTCAATTTCTTTTTCTTACATGTTAGAGCATTCTCTATTTAGTTTGCTCTAGTATCCATGTTGCTCCTTTTCTGTTTCTTACTGGTAATCCTATCATTATTCTTTCCATAGCTCTCCGAGATGTGACTAGTTTATGTTCTAAGGCTTTCTTCTTACACACACACACACACACACACACACACACACACACACACACATATATATATATATATACATACATATATATATATATATATATATATATATATATATATATATATATATATATATGTATATATATATACACATATACACATATATATATATGTATATATATATATATATATATATATATATATATATATATATATATTTATATATGTATATATATATATGTGTGTGTGTGTGTGTCTCTGTCTGTGTCGTGTGTGAGTGTTATGTCCCTATACGCCATATCCTCCTTTTATAATCTCAGAATCAGCCTTCTTTTATCTCAGCAAATCCTTTAGCGTGAGGAAGCGAACTCCACACCCCATTATCTAACCCTTGAAAACCCTGTTACCCCTTTACTGCTACGTAAACTCATGATCAATAGTACTAGACTACTGTCAGAGGAATGTCTCCTGAAAAAAAAAGGAGTAGGCCTACATACGTGACACTGTCGCATGAGCACCTTGCCTGTTTTATCTATGAACTGAACCCCATACCCACTGAGTGTTCCTGCTGCCACTGTGTTGACATTTGAAATTCCTGCCTTTCAGAAAATTAGAGCTATGGAAGACACTGACAAGTCGCGTTTCGTTTGAGATTCTGCCCCCCCCCCCCCCCCACGCCCCTTTGTCGTTCTGACAGACGAAGGGTTGATGCCACACATTCAGAGGTTCCTCGTGAATTATTCGTCACATGGTGAAGGCGAATGCATTTTGCATCATATTTCATTATCCCATAGCATTGAAATATTCATTAAAATTATGTAAAACCTATTGCCACCGTTAAACCGACTATTGATTCATTGTTATTTAAAATGAGACAACAATGTACAAAGTACACATATAGCGCTGAATGGCCTCCCGGGTCCTGACACCTGGCTATATACCCCCACATAGTAGATGAAATCCATAAGTACAAATAAGAGGAAAATTACAATAGAAAAGAGTTCTGAAACAGGCGACGCATGTGGAGAGAATTCCAGATAACCTGGAATGCCTCCGATGGGGAAAATTTATTCCAACGTGTTCCAATATAATGTCATGCTGTCGCTTACCTCGTCTCGTCCTATTCTCTGTGGAAGAAGAAGGAGAAGAAGAAGAAGAAGAAGAAGAAGGAATTAGACGTCTCTTATAAATTTCCGGCTATGCAGAGGCAGTTAAAAATAAAAGGAACGATCGTAGCGGGATGAATATTTCGAGTTTTGCACCTGCAAGATTCTCTCTCTCTCTCTCTCTCTCTCTCTCTCTCTCTCTCTCTCTCTCTCTCTCTCTCTCTCTCTCTCTCTCTCTCTCTCTCTCTCTCTCTCTCTCTCTCATTTTAAAGTAGGACTTTCGGTCTGTTTTTAGTAATATGTCTATCTAACTGTTTATGTATTTATCTCTTTATATAAAATGATATAAAACACAATATCAAGAAACTCAGTAAAATGGTTCCGTCTTCATCCGCTAAGAACGGAAACCAACACTAGTACTTACTTCCATCTTTAAACTATAGCAAAAGGATTTGCTTTATTTAGTTAGGAAGGAGTCAATAATTCATGAATCTTACCTTCTGCTTGAAATTTCAACTCAATTTTTTAAAAGCTGTTTGGACGAATATGAAGGAAATAGCAACAAGTATTGAAAGTTAGTAAATTGTGAAGTCAAGCAAAATAGCATAAACAAATTTATTTTTCGTAATATATACCAAAGGTTCAAACATGGAATGACTAAAGACTTATGCTTGAGGATACACTCGAGCATAGTATTCCATCTTATTTCTCTTCTTCTTGTTTTGTTAAAGTTTTTATATTTTATATAGGAGATATCTATTTTGATGTTACTGTTATTAGAATATTTTATTTTTTCTTATTTCCTTTCCTCTCTGGGCTATTTTCCCTGTTGGCGCCCCTGGGCTTGTAGCATCCTGATTCCCCAACTAGGATTGTAGCTTAGCAAGTTATAATAATAATAATAATAATAATAATAATAATAATAATAATAATAATAATAATAATAATAATATGTCACTTCACGTTATTGTATTAAGAAGAACTTCAACTTCATGAAAGAAAGGTGATGGAAATATACAAAGAGTTCTGATTTGTCGATATATTTAATACATTTCCCTTGACGTTCGTTCAGTAGACCCAAAACAGAGCATATGATACAAAATTCCTTGTGCGTTTCAGATACGGTGACATCGTAATCCAAAGATTTGGTAACGAGATTTAGTTGGTTCCATAGCCATTTGCATATTTCTATGTCATTGCTAAATAATCAAGTCATTTGGAAGAGCAGGTTCTTGTGTTTTAAAGATTGGCATGTTCTTCTGGCAGTCCAAATTCGGCGTTCTTGAAGTAGAATTCAGGAGAGCTATTGCAGGGGATGGCATCGGATTCTTTGACGCAGGTCATTTCCTTCTGGTCGAACCTAGTGCCTTCTCCACACATGAAGCTGTCATTAAAGAAAAAGTAGACTTCAAACGAAGCTGCTACATGTATTTAAAAATGCTCTCTCTCTCTCTCTCTCTCTCTCTCTCTCTCTCTCTCTCTCTCTCTCTCTCTCTCTCTCTCTCTCTCTCTCTAAAGTATTGAACAGGACTTTAGTATTTTATTTGGAGCATCAGGTTTATTGATTTTTATAATTAAAAGCCTTAAAGGCTGCTCATGAATGGCAGAGACAAGGGACAGTGACATTCCCATAACAAGCAAGACAATGTTCGAAGACTGACCATATTACATATGATCAGTGCCCAAGCCCCTCTTCACCCAAGCTAGGACCAAGAAGGGCCAGGCAATGGTTGCCGATGACAAAGCAGATAGATCTATAGCGCTCCCCCCCCCCTCCTTAGCTCACAAGGATGGTGAGGTTGCAGCGACCAAAGGAACTATCAAGTTTGAGCGGGGCTCAAACCCCAGTATTAGAAGCGTAATCTTTATGTTTTATGGTATTTAATCAGGTAAATGGGTAAAGAAAATAATGTAAAATTCTATCCAAATAATTTTCTGTCTGAAAAGTGGTAAACAAGAACATCTTATTTATATCAATTTACTTATACTGCTGTAAAATCAATGTCAGAGATTTTTTTTAAAGTGCACCGTAGATTAAAAAAAAAGTAACACTGAATTTTCCCATTTAACAGATATCTTAATATTTGGCTTTAATTTTTTTGGTTTCTTATAATGAATAATTGATTTGAAAAAAAAAAGAATTCACCTTTATAATTAATAGCAAATTCAGAAGTAAAGAAATTATTTTAAAAGCCTTTATAAAGGCCCTGGCAGACCGAGTTGTACATTTAATATCCTTTACCAAATATTCCAGCCGGTAGCAATGATTTTTTTCCATAATAATTTCGATGGAAATATATTATCATAATGTTTATACAGGATGGTTGCTATGGTCATCCCAAAATGTGCTTATTTTCATTATTATTATTATTATTATTATTATTATTATTATTATTATTATTATTATTATTATTATTATTTTCAAATGATTAATTTTCAGCGTCATAAATATATTTTTTAATTAGAAGAGAGCCACTACTAAAATCCAAACGGATTAATTTTGACTCATGGCTAATGGCCATAACTTTAATAGTGATTTTTCCAAAACGTTTCTTCAATATGAATTAATGGTATAGACAGAAACCAACTGCGAACTATATGGCACCTCTAATTTTTTAAGATAAAAATGGAATTATGTAAGTATTTTGCAATGAAATCTTTACAAATACTTGTCAAAAACTCTCCGATTTTCTTGTAAATATAATAGATGAAGTCTTAATCAGTACTAGAATTACTAGTGCTACCCCAAACTGATTAGATATTTCTGTTATGATGAAAAATTTTAGCATTAAGTACAGGAAAATCTTAAAGAATATTATTTCCTCAAAGAACAGATAGAAAATTCCCAAAATACTCTCATTAGGTACAAAAAAGTCTCAGCCACATCCACATGAGCAAAAAATTAAGAACGTACAGTCAAAGTACTTATACAGAACAATTGGGTTTGTCCCAGTCTTTGTACCCCCAACAGCAAATCATTTAAGAACGGTTTCCAGTTACCTTTCAATCTCTCTTATCCTATGCCATTCCTTACCTATTCTATTCCAGCCTGCATACATACATACATACATACATACATACATACATACATACATACATACATAAATTAGCAGTGCCTTTTACATACCTGTACTGGTAGGTTTCGACACGTCCATTGGAGAAAAGTGCAGGATAGCAGATGTGGAAGACGCGACAATTGTTTTGCTGATCTGCATAATACCCATAAGGTTGGTCAATACAGCTGAAGCTAGTACTAATGTCTCCAAGGAGAAGTGTGGCACCTGATGGAAGATTCAAGGGTTCGAACATGTCACTTTCTTCTTGGTATTGACTGATGGAAGATTGAGAAGTGATCTGTTGTTGGTTGCTGCTTCGAAACTGTGCAGCGTCAGAAACGAGAGAGAGGCTGCTCTGAGATGGTCTGGAATTCTGTTGGAACTGTTGTCCAAACGATTGCTGGAAGTTGTTTCTAAACTGGTCCCTGTTAGACTGCTGCCTTTGTGCAATTCGGTCTGATCCCTGCTGACTGTTGCTGAGTATTTGCTGGTTTCTGGATAATTCCCGCTGTGAGTTACCAAACTGTTGCTGGGAGGCACCAAAGCCTTGTTGTGTGTTGAAGGAGGGTCTTAGGGAGATAGATCCAGAGCCTCTGAACCTCTGGCTTGGCTGGGCGATGAACCTTTGGGAATCGATATTGTTTGGTCTAGAACTGCCAATCCTAGTGGGTGACTGACTGCTGAATCTCTGGGAAGAGAAATTTGGATCTTGGAAGTTGCTGTCCACTCTCTGATTTGAGCTCTTGAAATTAGTTCCAGAACCACTAACTCCTTGCCCAGAGATGGAACCCTGTCTCAAGCTTGAAGAACCTGACGGGGAATTGCCAGAGCTTCTAAATGACAGTTGAGCACTACTAAATCCTTGTTGAGGTTCGTTCAAGATTTGGCTGCCTCTAGATCCTGCAGAGCCAGAGACGCCTTGCTGGAACTCATTACCAAAAGAACCTTGGCTGATTTGCAAAACTGCCTTATTTTGGCTACGACGTAAAACTAGCTGTGCTGGTTGGCCAAAAAACCTCTGAGCTGTAGCCACAGCCCAAATGGCACCTGTTTAAGAAATATAAATCATATAGCCAGATTGATTATCGCCCCTCTGTGGTAACTAATTTCGTAGTAATATTTGAATACAACAAATGAATAAATATTATCGTATGGATTACTACTTTTTATAGATACCTTATGTTATCCTCTGTATAAAAGTTAAAGGTAAAAAGGTATATATAGGGTACCAACCAATTCTAGGTTAATTAATATAAAGAAAAAAAAATCTGAACATGAAATTTAGGGCTACTGTGAAAGTCCACAAAAGTGCATATTAAAGATACTGTAATTATAGGAATGTGCCTTTGAGACCACTAATTAATATTGTTCTATCATGTAGTGATCTTTTCTGTGAATCAGGCGGTATATTGTTCACTATTTAGCATCGACTCAAAAGTATTTTAAATATATTGCCTAGAATTTATTACACATCAGTTATATCTACAGAAAGATGAACGACATATATTTAGTAATATCAGAATATTGAAATATTTTCATAAAATGACTTGATACAGAATGACCTATAGAGAATAGTTGAAAGGTGAAGTAATCATATGAATAGATACCTTATAGGTAATTACAAGAAATGGTATTAATAATGTTTCTAAAGTTAATCAAAATGCGCAAATGAATAACAAAATCCCAAGTTGCCTATCAAGTATTATTAGTATGGAGAAGAAGAGAGGATAGCCACGAATTACCTAAAATTCAGCACCAAGATACCGGCTTATTAAACGTCCCAGTAAATTAATATAATTTATTTCTGAAAGGACTTGCAGTTGATCTTCATTTGCTTCTATAGGAGCTCTTCTAGGAGAAGGACACTCCAAAATCAAACCATTGTTCTCGAGTCTTGGGTAGTGCCATAGCCTCTGTTCCATGGCCTTCCACTGTCTTGGGTTAGAATTCTCTTGCTTGAGGGTACGTACACTCGGCCACACTATTCTATCTAATTTCTCTACCTCTTGTTTTGTGAAAGTTTTTATAGTTTATATAGGAAATATTTATTTTAATGTTGTTACTGTTCATCAAATATATTTTTTCCTTATTTCCTTTCCGCACTGGGCTATTTTCCCCGTTGGTGCCCCTGGGCTTATACCATCCTGCTTTTCCAACTAGGGTTATAGCTTAGCAAATAATAATAATAATAATAACAATAATAATAATAATAATAATAATAATAATAATAATAATAATAATAATAATTTACCCCTCGCA
>NC_090736.1:58504143-58516643 GCF_036898095.1 Palaemon carinicauda | reverse complement strand
AACACTTACTGTCTGTCCTAAGTATGTATATTCTCTTGGAGGAACACTTACTGCCTGTCTTAAGTATGTTTACTCATTAACAAGTTCTAGTGTCCAGGACCATAACCCCTATTTGTTGTTTTTCTCCATTTTCATTGAACAATAACATAGTTTTACTCATATTCATTTTAAATCATATATATATATATATATATATATATATATATATATATATATATATATATATATATATGTGTGTGTGTGTGTGTGTGTGTGTGTGTGTATGTATGTGTTTGTGTGTGTATGTGTATGTACCTAGATCAAATTGTATAAAAACATTTCAGCGGAATAAAATCATTTCATTGTATCGATTTTCTCTCTTGAGACCGGTCAAGAGAAACAACGTATATCTGGTTTAATTACATTTTCTTTTGTGATTCCCGTCCCTAAAACTGTCCGTTTGTATCAGTTGTTGATTTAGGAAGACCTTAGCACTAATAACTTAATAAAACTATCATAGAATTAGTTGTATTTCAGCATATTGGCTTCGTTTTCTTACTGAGAAGAGGGTCATAAATTCCCATACCAAAATCCCCATGTAATCAACACTTTTGTTAATCATTCAAATAGATTGTGCCGACTTTCATTAAAGGAGACAGTAAAGTATTGCTGTCAATCTGAAAAAAAAAGATATCCTCGAGTTGATTGCAAACCCCAACGTAAAACTTCCGGCAACGACATGTTGACTGATATTGGTAAAACCTGGTCAGAATTGAAACAGAAATCGTATGAACTGAAAGGGCATGTCAGACTACAATGGTATTTAAGCGTTTTAATCACATTAAGTAATATTTTTGGTGAATGGTCATACCGGGTTGCAAAATTGAGATGCCCAATATTTGATTGTATAAATTGTTAGGTAAAGAGAAGGTGTACAGTTTAACACATGAAATCCCTATCTACCTCTTTCTGATGATGTATACTGTCACATCCTTACTACGCGGGAAGTTCTTGTGTGTAGTCCTGCCCTCCAACTCTACTGTTTCTCCCTATACTATCTGTTTGGTTATTTGCAGCGCAGTAAGGGTGTGACAGGGTACATTTCTCAGGGCGAGGTGTTCCGGGAATTCCTGTGTCCAACTGTACAGGATAAATCCTAGTAGTTAATGAACAAAGTTTAATACTGTTATATCTCCTATTCATGATTGTGTCTTATCTTTTCCTTGTTGTTTTAATCCAAAATCTGCCAACACCATTCTATGTTAAGCTTCAACAGATTCATTTCGAATGATTTTCTTGTCTTCTTTCGTAACTAAACATAGTCTATTTGAGCCTCATTTTATCCACTTTTTTCATGTTACAAGATGAATTCTCATTTTTTTTCAAACTGTATATCAGAATGTCATCTTTGCATTTCTGTTATATACGTGTTTTTATTGTTCATTTCAGTATATGCTTATTATAGCTTTCATTATTCTATTTTTGGGGTTATTTCATGCTATGAACTTTCAAAAAGCCAATCTTAGTACTCATATTTGTAAATAGCACAGCCTGATTCAACACAGAGAAATGATGCATGATGTTATATTATTATCATTAATGTGAAAAATAATTTTCTCAAGTTGCAAGAGATTCTGTGTACATTTGTAATAGAGCAGATGTCTATTCTCTTAGGTTTTAACAGCAAGATGGCTGGTGCCTACCTTGTTTTGTCATTCGTGGGCTGAAGATTTTTGGCTCTCTTTCCCTCTGGAATTGAATTGGCCTGTAACTTTTCTGCCATTCTCCGAAAAATCAAGCTTTACTATATTCTTAGAAAAGCCTGACAATATGCATTTTGTTTCTGTACTGGGGAAAATGCTAGACTTTAGTAGAAGTCCCAAACCTTATGTTTATATAATAATGTGGGTAATCATAGAAACATACATTGAATCAGAAGAGGTTTGATAGAAGAAAATGCCTTTGATAGAAGTTATTGCAGAGGGCACATAAGGCAACCGACCCCTTAATTTAGGGATGACGGTGGGAAAGATATTGAATCAGTAAATATCTTTTTATGCTAAAAGTCATGAGCTATAAGTTTAAACAGGCCCTTGCTTGTGCATCCTCCAGCTAGTGTTATTGGGTGAGGGTAGCTATATGTAAACGAACTAATGTTGCTCTGTTACCGATTAAAAAAAAGCTGAAGTCTTGATGTAAGTAACTTGATCTGAGGTAACATCGGATTGTGATCCACATAGCTTCAAGCAAATTTTGTTCTAGTTTAATAAAATGTTTTTATCATTCTTTTTTTTTCCACTGGTAATTTGAGCGGTTAATGTACTCGAGTTTCAAAATTTTCTTTCTGGAATCTATTTATTTTCATATAGATACCGTTACTTGAAAAGTTACAATCCCATTTATAAATTCTTTAATCTCTTTGTGTTATATATCTATTTCTTTTTTAAATATTTTAAAAATTACCTTGTGTTTTTATGCATGAAAGAGTTTTAATTTCCTGAAGCAGGATTTTCAATTAATATCTGGTATCTATGTAAGGAATATGTCAGAAGGCTCTTAATATAAAGTTTTATTAAAGATGAACAAACATGTGCCACTGTTAGCCTTGGACTTATGTGTTAATGGTTCGTAATGCATTTAGCAGTTTTGCTAATTATAGTCCCACAGGTATTATGTATATATATATATATATATATATATATATATATATATATATATATATATATATATATATATATACGTGTGTGTGTATGTATATATATAAATATATGTGTATATAATATATATACATATATATACATATGCATGTATAATATATATATACTGTATATATATATATATATATATATATATATATATATATATATATATATATATATATATATATATATATATATGAATTCCTTTCTGAGTGGGGATAATCTAACGTGGTAAAAGGGTTTGCGTATTGCCATGATCAGCTTAGCTTTACTAGTCAGGGCCACCCATACTAGGTTAGTTCCCTGTGAGCGATAAGATGAAAACCTTACACCATCACAAGTTCGCACTGGCCAGCGTGGTGATGAAAACTGACCAAACCCCGAACATGAATTGACATTTCTGATACTTTTGTCCTGCAGTGGACTAGAAAGAGCTGAATTTGTTGTTGTTGCCGAATTACAGCATTTATATATATATATATATATATATATATATATATATATATATATATATATATATATATATATATATATATATATATTTGTGTGTGTATGTATATAGCCACAGACTCATAGACATGTAAACTAGAAATATACACACAATGTAACAGCAAAACCTATAAATATAATCTTCATGTGCAGTACATAAGAAAAATGAAAGAACAATGGAAAGATGCGCTGCTTTCATAATGGGTGAATCTTGTTAATTTTGTTGAAAAGAGACGCATGATGTCCTAAGAGTTTTGATTCTGCTGCCCATCACGTGAAGTCATATATTTTCATTTAGAAACGTACTTGCAGATATTCTCCTTTACGTTCAGATTGTTTAAAGGTCGTTCGCGTCGGAAGAAGCTAAACATCTGTTAAAATTCCAGGATGAAAATAGATGCAATCTCTTAGATAATGACTCATTAGCGGTGATGTAAGAGATAATATAGGTACGCCTGACGATACAAAAGTAGAACAGGCAGTTTTGAATTTGGAAGGACCAGTCAACCCAAAACAAAAGATTACGAAAGGAATTTTATTTTCATGGAGACGTTCGATGTATTATTTAATGACGAAAAGCATGAAAAGCTATAAAAAAATAATTTCACTCCAAAACTAAAAATTAGAGATGACTATTCGCGTAATGAAAAGGGATATCGATCCTCTGTATTCATTTTAGATAACCAGCCGATGTAACCTTTATTTCTATGGCTTCCCAAAGTCATAGATGGAGCCCCTATACACCCTGCGATAAAATGAGAAACACCTTCATGAACACATTATCACCCTTCTTAGAGCATTATCATCCTCCCATATGAAACATAAGGAGGAGTTTCTTGTTATTTTAGTAACTTACAAGTATTGAACAGAGATTTTCTAAAGAAGTGTAGGACACTGTGTTGCTCTTTAAAGGTTTAAAGGCCGCACATGAATGGCAGAGGTAAGGGACAGTGACATTGACCTATCAAGCAGGACAATGCCCTAAAGACTGACCATATATACATATGATTAGCGCCCAAGCCCCCTCTCCCACTAACCTAGGACCAAGGAAGCCCAGGCATTGGCTGCTGATGACTCAGCAGATAGACCTATAGGCTCCCCCAAAACCCCCATACTTAGCTCACAAGGATGGTGAAGTTGCAGCGACCAAAGAAACTAACGAGTTTGAATGGGACTCGAACCCTAGTCTGGCGATTACCAGTCAGGGAAGTTACCACATCGGCCACCACAACCCTGGGAGTCATGCATGCATGATAGCTCGCAATAGAAGGTAACTTGTGAAAAGGATTCAAGACCTTGCGAAGAATTTTATCACTGTTAACTATCCTGGTTTGAGCTACCATCTATGACGCCGTAAAGGTTTAAAGGTTCCTCAGGAATAGCAGAGGCAAGGGACAGGACCAGGGAGGACCAGGCAATGCTTGCAAAAACTCAGTAAGTAGTCGTATAGTCTCCCCCAAACCACCCATCCCTAGCTCTTAAGGATGGTGAGATTGCTGACAATACGAGCTTGCATAGGTCTCGAATACAATCCAACACATTGACAGGCAATGACGTTTCCAATAGGGTGCTTTATGATGAGATAAAGTATGGGGAAAATTACGTCTGAATTTCAGATTAAATGTTTATTCCCGTTGCCTACACATACACCAGAATAGTCTTCATACATCTGACAACACTGAGATTACCAAATAATACTTCTTTACCCATGGGTTTTAAGTACTGCACTTTCATTGTTCATTGGCTACTTTCCTCTTGGTAAGGGTAAAAGAGAGACTTAGCTGTGGTAAGCAGCTCCTCTAAGAGAAGGACACATCAAAATAAAACCATTGTTCTCTAGTCTTGTGTAGTACCATAGCCTCTGTACCATGGTCTTTCACTGTCTTTAGAGTTGTTTTGCTTGAGAGTACACTCAAGCACACGATTCTTTTTAATTTCTCTTCCACTTGTTTGTTAAAGTTTTTATAGTTGATATATGAAATATTTATTTTAACGTTGTTACTCTACTTAAAATATTTGATTTTTCCTTGTTTCCTTTCCTCGATGGGCTATTTTCCCACTTGGGTCCCCTGGGCTTATAGCATCCTGCTTAACTAACATGGATTGTAGCTTAGCAAGTAATAATGATAATAAAGGAATCCAAGTATTTTAAGAAACGTAGGAAAAAGAAAACAAATGTTCAGCTAGTTCCTGATTGAAGTCATACAAAGATCATTTTCGCCTTGGTCTCAATAAAACCAGAATTAATCAGCCACTGAACAAAACAAATTACATTTTTCTTTGATTAGCATCTTCCACATAATGAAGGTTTGTTATAATATACTCAGCCCCGTTTCCTCCTTTAATAATAAACCTTTAAATAGGTTAATTCAAAACGGACATCGTGTTCTTTAATGAACCCCAAAACATGATGGAGCTTAAATATGAGTATGGCTGGGAAAATTCTGAAATTTATGTTATAACTAATAGAAGACTATTTGTCCTCTCTAGACATTTTCATCAAAAGAGAAAATCAAATGTGGTTTAGTGCTTATAGGAAGCTAACTTTTAATATTCCTTTCACTTCTCAAATTATCGTGTAGTGTCCTTGAAGAATATGATTGTGTGCAATTCATTACTTAGAGCGTTTATGATATATTCCCAAGGCTATCTAGATAAAGAGAGCTATGTATGTATTATTGTTAAAAGCTTGTACAGAAGCTTCCCTTACGCTGATCTTTTATTTGTTAAGTCTAGAGAGAGAGAGAGAGAGAGAGAGAGAGGGTTAAAATGAAACCTCTGAACAGTTACATCAAGCGTGGCAGTCATCCAAGATAGAACCAAATAAATTGAGCATAACGTGGCTCTGCATGTCCTTCCCGGACCCAATCCCGATGCATACGACTAAAATTCCACCGGCCAAACAACCCGAAAGCTCCTCGAGGTCGCCTGACCTCGTGTCTCCGGAGAAACAAGCCCCTCAGGCGTATCATCGTACCCTCCGTAAAAAGAGCCGTGCCAGATTTTCAGCTCAATCTGCCTGTCCATTTCCGGTTAGTTGGATATCTGTATTGACTCTGGTCGGGACAACCAGGTAACATTACCGGAGTGACATACAATTGGGAGGTATCCGTTTTAAAGCCACTTATTTCTGGAGTCTTGTTTGGCTGTTTCGGAAACTGCTAAGACTGCATATTGTAAGCACAAAGCTTTGTTTTGATAGATATCTCGGTTCAAACTGCCCGCTCCTTCTCTAAAAGACATATTTTGGAATTTGACTACTCAATAGATTGAATAAATAAATGGCTGGAATCCACTGACATAAGAAAATCCTGATTTAGAAAGCCTTCCAAGCCAATATCAATTTCTTGGATGAAAGTAAAAGTAATTCACGTGTCTCTTGTGCTTCACAAAAGAACAATGAAAGTTGATTTATCATTCCTGAATTGTCATTATTGTCATGATAATTATTATTGTTGAAGTTTTTGCTCTTGCATGAGATCGCCATTTCAAGTGTAATTCATATTTTTTTCTATATCTTTTATTTGCGTCTCATATTAAATTTTAACTCAAGAAATAAGTTTATTAAAGTCGTTAGAAATAATGTTGGAATAATATATAATTATCAGTTACAAAAGTCTCAAACATTATGTAATTAAGAGATTATATTGTTAAAGGATATATATATATATATATATATATATATATATATATATATATATATATATATATATATATGTAGTAGTAGTATATATATATATATATATATATATATATATAATATCATCATATCCTACGCCTATTGTCACAGACAGCCTCGGTTAGATTTTGCCAGTCGTCTCTATCTTGAGATTTTAAATCAATATATTTCCATTTATCTCCTACTTCACGGTTCCATAATCGTCAGCCATGTACGACTGGGTCTTCCAACTCTTCTAGTGCCTTGTGGAGCCCATTTGAATGTTTGGTGAACTAGTCTCTCTTGGGGAATGTGAAGAGCATGTCCAAACCATCTACATCTACCCCTCATCATGATCTCATCCAAATAAGGCACTCGGATAATCCTACCCTGCCATTTAACTCCAAATATTCTTTTGAGAGCTTTGTTCTCAAATCTTCATAATCTGTTGGATATTGTTTCATTGTCATACCACGACTCATGTCCATAGAGTAACACTGATCTCACTAAACTGAAATATAGCCTGAGTTCTATATGTAATTTCAAGCGATTTGATTTCCAAATTTTACTTAACACAGCCATTGTCCAATTTGCTTTTTTCAACCTTTCATTAATCTCAAATTCTAAAGATCCTGTATTAGAGATCATAGTTCCAAAATTTTTAAATGATTTCACTACATTAATCCTTTCTCCTTCAATTAGATTTCTTCTTCAATTGCAT
This sequence comes from Palaemon carinicauda, assembly GCF_036898095.1. Taxonomy (NCBI): domain Eukaryota; kingdom Metazoa; phylum Arthropoda; class Malacostraca; order Decapoda; family Palaemonidae; genus Palaemon; species Palaemon carinicauda. The sequence continues at coordinate 58,509,097 of NC_090736.1, read as the reverse complement.
ATTCCGTTCTCATCATATCTGTCTTCCTTCTTTTTATTTTGAGTCCAAATTCATGTGATATTTCATGGATTTTGGTAAGCAGGTTTTATATATATATATATATATATATATATATATATATATATATATATATATATATATATATATATATATATGCATATATATATACATACATATATATATATATATATATATATATATATATATATATATATATATATATATATATATATATATATATGTATATATATATATATATATATATATACATATATATATATATATATATATATATATATATATATATATATATATATATACATATATATATATATATATATATATATATATATATATATATATATATATATATATATATACACCAAGGCACTTCCCCCAATTTTGGGGGGTAGCCGACATCAAACAAATGAAACAAAAAAGGGGACGTCTCCTTTCTATGTTCCTCAACCGACTTCAGCTGGTACTGCTAGGGTGGCACAGCCCACCCTCCCACATTATCCACCACAGATGAAGCTTCATAATGCTGAATCCCCTACTGCTGCTACCTTCGTGGTCATCCAAGGCACCGGAGGAAGCAGCAAGGCCTACCGGAACTGCGTCACAATCGCTCGCCATTCATTCCTATTTCTAGCACGCTCTCTTGCCTCTCTCACATCTATCCTCCTATCACACAGAGCTTCCTTCACTCCATCCATCCACCCAAACCCTGGCCTTCCTCTTGTACTTCTCCTATCAACTCTTGCATTCATCACCTTCTTTAGCAGACAGCCATTTTCCTTTCTCTCAACATGGCCAAACCACCTCAACAAATTCATATCATCTCTAGCTGCTAACTAATTTCTTACACCTGTTCTCAACCTCACTACTTCGTTCCTAACCCTATCTACTCGAGATACACCAGCCACACTCCTTATACACTTCATCTCAAACACATTCAATTTCTGTCTCTCCGTCACTTTCATTCCCCACAACTCCGATCCATACATCACAGTTGGTACAATCACTTTCTCATACAGAACTATCTTTATATTCATGCCCAATCCTCTATTTTTTACTACTCCCTTAACTGCTCCCAACACTTTGCATCCTTCATTCACTCTCTGACGTACATCTGCTTCCACTCCACCATTTGCTACAACAACAGACCCCAAGTACTTAAACTGATCCACCTCCTCAAGTAACTCTCCATTCAACATGACATTCAACCTCGCACCACCTTCCCTTCTCGTACATATCATAACCTTCCTCTTACCCACATTAACTCTCAACTTCCTTATCTCACACACCCTTCCAAATTCTGTCACTAATCGGCCAAGTTTCTTTTCCGCGTCTGCATTGGTAACGTCTCTGCCTGGTGTTTGCCAGTAGGGGGTTCGAGTCCCGCTCAGCCTCGTTAGTGCCATTAGTGTCTGCAACCTTACCATCCTTGTGAGCTAAGGTTGGGGGGTTTAGGGGAGCCTATAGGTCTATCTGCCGAGTCATCAGCAGCCACTGCCTGGCCCTCCCTAGTCCTAGCTTGGGTGAAGAGGAGGCCTGGGCGCTGATCATATAATATATGGTCAGTCTCTAGGGTATTGTCCTGATTGCTAGGGCAATGTCACTGTCCCTTGCCTCTGCCATTCATGAGCGAACTTTAAAACCTTTAAACAACTGATTTACCTCCCATTCATGGTCATTCTCGTCCAAGTACTTGAGCATTCACCTCTCTCACCACTCCATCAACATACAAGTTGAACAACCATGGTGACATCACACATCCCTGTCTCAGTCCCACTCTCACCGGAAACCAATCGCTCACTTCATTTCCTATCCGAACACATGCTTTACTACCCTTGTAGAAACTTTTCACTGCTTGCAACAACCTTCCACCAACTCCATATAACCTCATCACATTCCACATTGCTTTCCTATCAACTCTATCATACGCTTTCTCCAGATCCATAAACGCAACATACACATCCTTACCATTTGCTAAATATTTCTCGCATATTTGCCTAACTGTAAAAATCAGATTCATATAACCCCTACCTCTTCTAAAACCACCCTGTACTTTTAAGATTGCATTCTCTGTTTTATCCTTAATCCTATTAATCAGTACTCTACCATACACTTTTCCCACCACACTCAACAAACTGATACCCCTTGAATTACAACACTCATACACATCTCCTTTACTCTTGTATAGTGTTACAATACACACACAAACCCAATCTACTGGTACCATTGACAACACAAAACGCACATTAAAAAATCTCACCAACCATTCAAGTACAGTCACATCCCCTTCCTTCAACATCTCAGCTCTCACAACATCCATACCAGATGCTTTTCCTACTCTCGTTTCATCTAGTGCTCTCCTCACGTCCTCTCTTGTAATCTCTCTCTCATTCTCATCTCCCATCACCGGCACCTCAACACCTGCAATAGCAATTATATCTGCCTCCCTATTATCTTCAGCATTAGTAAACTTTCAAAATATTCCGCCCACCTTTTCCTTGCCTCCTCTTCTTTTAACAACCTTCCATTTCCATCTGTCACTATCTCTTCAATTCTTGAACCCGCCTTCCTTACTCTCTTCACTTCTTTTCAAAACTTCTTATTTTTCTCTTCATATGAACGACCCAATCCCTGACCCCACCTCAGGTTAGCTGCCCTCTTTGCCTCACTTACCTTGCGCTTTACTTCCACATTTTTCTCTCTATATCTTTCATATTTATATACACTATTACTCTTTAGCCATTCTTCAAAAGCCCTCTTTTTCTCTTCCACTTTTACCTTCACTCCTTCATTCCACCATTCACTGCCCTTCCTCATGCTGCCTCCAACAAACTTCTTACTACACACATCACTTGCAATCCCAACAAAATTTTCTTTTACTAACTTCAACTCCTCCTCTAAATTACCAGTTTATCTTACTTCTCATTTCGTCATATGCCATTTTCAACTTTTCTTGATATTAACTTTTTACCCCCAGTTTTATTATCTCTTCAACTCTCAATAGCTTCCTTTTACATCCACCTACTCTATTCCCCCACTCTTTTGCTACAACTAATTTTCCTTCCACCAAAAAAATGATCAGTCATACCGTTAGCCATACCCCTAAACAAGTGCACGTCTTTCAATATTCCAAACATTCTTTTAGTTATCAACACATAATCCATTAATGCCCTTTCTACCACTCTTCCATTTGCCACTCTTACCCATGTATACTTGTTTTTATCTTTCTTTTAGAAAAAGCTAGAACTTGTATATGTATGTATATAAATATACATATATGTATATAAATATACATATATATATATATACATATATATATATATATATATATATATATATATATATATATATATATATATATATATATACATACATACATATATATATATATATATATATATATATATATATATATATTGTCCTGAATAGGAGATATGAAGGGAATAATTTAAATGATGTACTTAAAAGTTTATGAAGACCTTGATGTTCCCATAAATGGATTCAGTGTGTTTGAGGTCGAAGCTATCATTAAAAAAAAGTCCCTGGATACAATGGAATAACTGCCAAGAGGATATTGGCTGAAAATAAAGTGACTACTGGAATTCTTACAAGATTATTTTGTAGAATGGGAGATAGGATTGTTGGTGAAAATGGCAAAAAAAAGGAGACCTGACTGATTGCAATAATTACAGAGGAATCTCACTTACGTCAGTTGCCATGAAAATATATGCATGCTTATTCTAAACAACAGTATTACTCAACAATCGAAAATGTCAGGTTGGCATTAACAAACAGAAGTGCTAAAGATCGACATGGATACTCTCTATTTACCAAGTATGAAGTTCTACAATGCAGAGATGCTGATAAACTGATAAAGAAGCGATCAGTTCTAGAACAAGCATCTGGACAATGCGTCTGCATAGATGACGTCATAAATCATGCTTATATCACCACTGTTCATGCCATAGTTGCTGAGCTGTCCAAGCAATACACCAATGTGGCATATAAAGCTATTTACCTTTTTAATTCCTGCTGTACATAGAGCCAAAAGAGACAAAAGCGATCAAGAACTAAAGAAGCCGTCATTTACCCTATTCTAACTCATGAATTAAAGCCTTAAAGGCCGCTCATGAATGGCAGGACAATGCCCTAGAGACTGACCATATTACATATGATCAGTGCCCAAGTTAGGACCAAGGAGGGCCAAGCAATGGCTGCTGAGGACTCAGTAGATAGACCTATAGGCTCCCCCAAACCCCCCATCCTTAGTTCGCAAGGATGGTGAGTTGCAGCGACCAAAGGAACTAACGTGTTTGAGCGAGACTCGAACCCAAGTCTGGAAATCATCAGGCAAAGACGCTATCACTAGGCCACCACAACCCTAAATTTGCAAGTTGATCTTAAAGACATGCAGTACATGAGCAGGATTTTTTTTTTTCTTTTACAGATGGATAAGGGTTTATCAAGGTAATTTAACCAAATTCATGGTTTTCCTGGCATTAAACATCAAAGCTAGCAGCAGCGGTAGCGTATCAGCTTCTAGACATTTTTTTTTTTTCAAAACTCCATCCATCCTGCAAAGCGATAACGGTAGTGGAATCACAGGTGAAATTATATCTGAGCTAAACCCTATGGCCAAGGCTGGTTATTATCCATGGAAAGCAAAGCCACCTACAAAGCCCAGGACATCAAAGATATGCTTGTTGCCCGGACGGGAGACAACAACACTAATATTAAACTAAAGATGATTTATTATCGTCACTTCGTCCAGATACCCCGAATGTGACAGATTACACCACAGCGCTGCTGTAGCTACGGCCACCATCACACTCGCCGCCGCAGATATTATGACTCAAGACACGGAAAAAGTAGGTCTGTTCGCCTTTGGCCCTAAAATCATTTCTAGTTGTTGCTATGGTCCAGTAAGTGATCTTGA
>NC_090736.1:58496643-58499143 GCF_036898095.1 Palaemon carinicauda | reverse complement strand
TGTCTCCTCTCTCTCTCTCTCTCTCTCTCTCTCTCTCTCTCTCTCTCTCTCTCTCTCTCTCTCTCTCTCTCTCTCTCTCTCTCTCTCTCGTATTATTATTATTATTATTCTTATTATTCTTATTATTATTATTTTTATTATTATTATTATTATTAGCCAAAAAACCCTAGTTGGAAAAGCAAGCTGCTATAAGCCCAAGGGTTCCAATAGGGAAAATAGCCCAGTGAGGAAAAAAAATAAGTAAATCAATATATAAACCATAAAAAGACATGTCAGCCTGTTCAACATAAAAACATTTGCTGCAATTTTGAACTTTTGAAGTTCTACTGTTTCAACTACCCGATTAGTAAGATCATTCCACAACTTGGTCACAGCTGGAATAAAACTTTTAGAATACTGTGTAGTATTGAGCCTCATGATGGAGAAGGCCTGGCTGTTAGAATTAACTGCCTGCCTAGTATTACGAACAGGATGGAATTGTCCAGGAAAATCTGAATGTAAAGGATGGTCAGGATTAAGAAAAATCTTATGCAACATGCATAATGAACTAATTGAACGACGGTGCCAAAGATTAATATCTAGACTTGGAATAAGAAATTTGATAGACTAAGTTTCTGTCCAACAAATTAAGAGGAGAATCAGCAGCTGAACACCAGACAGGAGAACTATACTCAAAACAAGGTAGAATGAAAGAATTAAAGCACTTCCTTAGAATAGATTGATCACCAAAATTCTTGAAATACTTTCTCAATAAGCCAATTTGTTGTACAATTGAAGAAGACACAGACCTAATGTGTTTCTCAAAAGTAAATTTGCTGTCGAGAATCACACCTAAAATTTTAAGTCATACAAATTTAAAGAAACATTATCAATACTGAGATCCGGATAGTTGATGAGCCACCGTCGTTGACCTACTTACAATCATACTTTGAGTTTTGTTAGGATTCAACTTCATACCCCATAATTTGCACCATGCACTAATTTTAGCTAAATCTCTAATAAGGGATTCACCAACCCCAGATCTACATTCAGGGGATGGAATTGATGCAAAGAGAGTAGCATCATCTGCATATGCAACAAGCTTGTTTTCTAGGCCAAACTACATGTCATACGTATATAGTATGAAAAGTAATGGGCCAAGAACACTACCCTGTGGAACACCGGATATTACATTCCTATACTCACTATGGTGCCAATCAACAACAACTCTTTGAGATCTATTACTTAAAAATCAATAATGATGCTAAGAAACGACCCACCCACTCCCAACTGTTTCAGTTTGAAAACAAGGGCCTCATGATTAACACGGTGAAAGGCAGCACTAAAATCAAGGCCAATCATACGAACTTCCTGACCACAATCAAGGGATTTCTGTACAGCATTGGAGATTGTAAGAAGTGCATCACATGCTCCAAGGCCTTTACGAAAACCAAATTGCAAACTAGGGATTAGATGATTACCTTTAGCAAACCTATTAAGACGTTTTGTCAGAAGACGTTCAAAAACTTTAGATAATATGGGAGTTATGGAAATTGGGCGGTAATCAGTGGGACTTGAGCTACCACAAACACATTTACATAGAGGAGTAACATTACCAATTCTCCAACAAGTGCTAAAAGCTCCTCTTCTTGCTAACTTGCGCAAAATAACAGATAACTTTGGAGCTAAGAAATCTGCTGTCTTTATAAAAAACAAAGGAAAAATACCAATTGGGTCTACATCTCCATAAGCATCAAGGTCCATCAACAGAGCTTTAATTTCACGAGATCGAAAAGCTAAACTAGTTAGTTTAGTCTCAGGAAAACACGAATGAGGTAGTTCAAGTTTTTCATTACTCTGTTTACTGTCAAAAACATCAGCCAACAGAGTTGCCTTTTCCTTCGGACAGTGAGTGACTGAGCCATCTGGTTTAAGTAAAGGAGGAACTGTTGCATCTACACGAAAGAGTGCAGATTTAGGGGTAGACCACCATTTATGTTCCTGAGTTGTACCAGAAAGGGTTTCTTTTATGGTTAAATTGTACTCCTTTTCAGTTGAGGCATAAACTCTCTGAGCAAAAGCTCGAAGCTGAGTATAGTTGTTCCAGGTCAATCCTGATATGTTACCCTTCCAAAGATGATAGGCCTCCTGCTTCTCCAAATAAGCACGTCTACAATCATCATTGAACCATGGTTTGCCCTTCACTCGGTACCTTAGCATACGAGAAGGGATACGCCTATCAATTATGTTGACTAGATTCTCATTCAAAGGGACACTAGGATCTACACTACTATATAATTGTGACCAATTCAAGCATAAAAGACAATGAAAAATCCCATTACAGTCTGCTTGAGATTTCATATAAATTTTACAAGAGTATGATACATCAGGGACAGGCTGCTCAGTCTTCACTACTAATGAAATCAATGCATGATCAGATGTCCCGACTAGAGAACCAACCTTACTAGTTATAACGCCAGGGTAGTTAGTGTATATGAGGTCCAAGCAATTACCAGACCTG
>NC_090736.1:58464368-58486868 GCF_036898095.1 Palaemon carinicauda | reverse complement strand
GAGAGAAGAATAATTAAGAATAATTAAGCAATCACCTCCTTAAGGGAAAATGTAATTTCATTGAAAATAACTTTAAAAGAATATTCTTTGTATAAATAAATATCCTCTGTAAGATTTATAGAACGGAATCTCTTGTATTATAAATGAAAACGTGTTAGTCTATAAGTCAATACATAAACCATCTTTTCCATATGTAGAAGATGACCCATTTTATAGTACCTTTGTGTGGGGTTTCATCACAGGCTCTCTTGTATATTATCATATATATTAATACAAAACATAAAACATAATCAAGCTCTTATAAACGACTTAGTGATGTTAAAGAAGGGGAAAAAAAACTAGAACATTTCTTATTGAATTTTAACCGTAATAGATTTAATTTCTTCAATCATAATTTTTGTCAGGACACCAGCAAATTACCTTAGTTCACTTGTTTCAAATAGATTATGCTCTTTGCTTATTAACAGGCACAAGACGTTTATTTATTTACGTACTTTAACTGCAGCGGGCGAAAAAAAAAGTAAAAAAAAAAAATAGGAAAGCTTGCTATGAAATTTCATATTCGTGTAGGTACTTCCCCCCCTCTCTCTCTCTCTCTCTCTCTCTCTCTCTCTCTCTCTCTCTCTCTCTCTCTCTCTCTCTCTCTCTCTCTCTTTACATCAGAGCCTTTTTGTACCCTAAAAGGGTCCAGGTAATGGCTGCTTCACAAAACCCTATGATAGAAGATAATGAGTTTTTCTATGTATTGTCTATTAAGAATGAAATCTTTTTATGGTAGCCTATTGGAAACGTCCCTGTCTGACAATCTGTTGCACGGCAGCTCGAGACTCACTCAAGCTTGATAGTTTCTTGTAGTGTCTGCAACATCATCATTTTTTTTAGGTACGGATGGGGGTTTTGGGGGAGTCTATAGGTCTACCTGCTGAGTCATCAGCAGCCATTGCTTGGCCTTTCCAGGTCCTAGCATTGTGCGCTGATCATATGTAAATTATAAATGTTTAGTCTGTAGGACATTGTCCTGTCCCTTTAAACTTTTTATTGTTTAATAGCTATATTATCGGCATAATATACAGTATATATATGCGTCTAAGTAATAATAATTATTTACGCCAAATACCTAATTAAGGATACAGGATATTATTCTTTCTGTATACATGGTCCATAGACGTTTTGCGAATTAAATCATACGCATTATACAGGGATTCAAAATTTATTAAGTATATATATATATATATATATATATATATATATATATATATATATATATATGCATACATACATACATACATACATACATATACTGTATATACATATGGATGTATATATGAATGTATATATATATATATATAACGGATTTTGAGCGAAGCGAAAAATCTATTTTTGGGTGAGATGGCGATGTCGTCCTGATGGAAGTTCCTATTGGGTAGCTTCCTAGGGTATATTACAACTACGGCGATATTCCCAGAGAATTTACCTTAAGGTACCAGAATTCTAACTCCTGGAGCGAATATCCCTCGTGAAAGGGATATCGCGACATATCAGAGGACGTATTCTTGACACGCCACATGGCAATCTGCACCCCGAACAGAGATTACGAATCGCAGGGGTCAATTGGCAAGAAACGAAATCGGGAAAGAAAAAGGGGGAGCTGCTTCCAAGGCTCCCTATCTCCCGTTTCGTAAGCGTGCCTGGCGCCAATCCTGGCGCCATCTGTATTCCTTGTAGCGTAGGCTACACGAGGTGCTACAGATACTGTATGTAGGGAGGAGTCCTACAGCCCTTTCTTAGAAAGGGAAGGGCGGGTCCATCAGGACGACATGGCCATCTCACCCAAAAATAGATTTTTCGCTTCGCTCAAAATCCGTTTTTTGGGCTCAAGCCATGTCGTCCTGATGGAAGTATACCAGAGCATTACTGTATCTGTGGATTCTCAGAACGTGCCGTCCTCCCCGGATGTAATTTTTCCCGGTCGACTAGACCTAAAGACCTAAGATGTTAAAGTTATACATCTTTTCAACTAACTATAAACCATGTTAGAGCTTCCTGCCCCCTACAGGGAAGAGTCCTATTAGACTCTGGAAAAGTCTCGAAGAGTACATATACCTATGTATGAATACCAGGCAAGCTAATATAGTGGTCTCACCCTATATTAAGTAAAGCATAGTTTGTATTGAACCACTGCGTCAATATGAAATATCGAGCAGTTCTCCGCACAATACTTGTATTGGACAAAGGTTTATATCCGCATAGGAGGAAACTAGTAAAACCGCCATCGTCCCCTTATGGGACGGGGTCCTCCCGTTAAGGGAAAGCATAAACCAATGCAACATAGCTTGCATAAAGGAACAATTCTATTAGAATTATCCCAGATAAGGTACATAGAATGAATGCTCAATTATACCATAAATTGACACAGGTGAAGGAGACGCAAGGTTCTCAAGAACAAGTTCATTGACAGACAATAAACAGACAGGTTAACCACAATTATATATATATATATATATATATATATATATATATATATATATATATATATATATATATATATATATATATATATATATATATATATATATATATATAAGAAGAGGATAACCCAAAACTTTAAGCATAAGTATGATAGTCAACAGAACTTGTTTATCTGAAAGAAAAAAACATTAAATGCCACTTTTAAGATACCGAGGTATCAAAGTCATAAACGTCTGTATTACAAATCAATGACATTAGCGTTAGAAACGCTCGGCACACATGTCTGCACTTATGCTAGGTTTACCTTTGGAAATGGAACAGTCTACATGGGCAACTCAGTGCCCTCACTTAGTTTGTAGTACAGTATGTAACTACACACTCACCCTGGAATTAATCGTCCCAATTAAAACCACTGTTCCTCGCAGAGTTAAACAGTAGGGTTAACGACGCGACCCACTGCTACCACAGATCTCTTTAGTTCCTCTACTTGCTTTGCATAGTGGCGAAAGAACACTCTGGAAGACTTCCAGCCAGTGTATGAACGGAGATGTTCAAAATCCATACAATTAAAAAAATTTAAGGATGAGGCAACTTTCCTCGGATCGTGACCTGCGGGTGTACTGTCAGGATACGCTCTGCGAATAAAATATGTGATTCAGAGATAAATTTGAGCCTGATGTTTCTCCCCTGAATAGTTGACCACCCTTGAAGTCTGAAGTTTTACGAAGATAGACCTTTAGGCATTCTACTGGACATAGAGATGCATCTTCTTTCAGAGGGCAGATTCTCCAGGGACCCCACCTGTTGGTGGGTAACTCATTCTTGGCGAGAAACGTAGGATCCGGAAACAGGTTCAGTTCTCCCCCATCCAGGAACTGAACACGACCTGCCTCTCTCGAAAGGGCTACAATCTCACTAACCCTGGCCCCGGACGCGAGTGCAAATAGGAAAATAACTTTTTGTGTCAAATCCTTTAACGCACACTCTTCATTGCTCAACAGAGAAGCGAAATGAAGAACTTTGTCTAAAGACCATGAAATGGCCTTTGGAGGTGCTGAAGGTCTGAGCCTAGCGCAGGCTTTCGGAACTTTATTAAAGATCTCGTTACCGAGGTCGACCTGGAAGGCATATACAATGGGTCTTGTCAAAGCAGACTTACACGAAGAAATCGTGTTAGCTGCCAACCCTTGACCATGGAGGTGGATGAAGAAAGATAAGCAGAAGTCTGTCGAGATCTCCTGCGGATTCTTCGCCTTGACAAAGGCCACCCATTTTCTCCAAGATGACTCATATTGCCTTCTAGTAGATTTGCACTTATATTCCTCTAGGAAGTCTATGCTGGCTTTCGAAATCCCGAAACGCTTTCTCACCGCTAGGGAGAGAAAATCATGAGCTGCAGGGTCCGGGTTTTCTGTAATGAAGCGCAGACAGTCGACTTCTGGACTCGCTGGGTCCGAACTGGATCTGGTAGCGGTACAAACATCAGCTGTAGTTCCAATGCCAGGGGGAACCACACGCTGTTCGGCCACTTGTGGGCCACTATTGCCGCTACCCCCTTGAAGGATCTCAGTTTGTTGAGGACCCTCAACAGAAGGTTGTGAGAAGGGAACAGATAAATCCTGGACCATCTGTTCCAGTCGAGGGACATCGCGTCCACTGCTTACGCTAAGGGGTCCTCGTACGGGGACACGTACAGGGGCAACTTCTTGTTGTCTTTCGTCGCAAAGAGGTCTATCTGCAGTTCTGGGACTTGATTCAGAATGAAGGAGAATGATCCTGCTTCTAAGGACCATTCCGACTCTATCGGTGTGAACCTGGATAGAGCGTCCGCTGTCACATTGCGGACTCCTTGAAGGTGAACATGACAGGACATATATATATATATATATATATTTTTGGGCTCAAGCCATGTCGTCCTGATGGAAGTTCCTATAGGGTAGCTTCCTAGGGTATATTACAACTACGGCGATATTCCCAGAGAATTTACCTTAAGGTACCCAGAATTCTAACTCCTGGAGCGAATATCCCTAATGAAAGGGATATCGCGACATATCAGAGGACGTATTCTTGACACGCCACATGGCAATCTGCACCCCAAAAAGAGATAATACATCGAGGGGTCAATTGGCAAGAAACGAAAACGGGAAAGAAAAAGGGGGAGCCGCTCCCAAGGCTCCCTCTTTTCCAGTTTCGTAAGCGTGCCTGGCGCCAATCCTGGCGCCATCTGTATTCCTTTTTGCGTAGCTTAACAACTCGGTGTTTTTTCCTGTGTTTCTCGCAAATCTTGGATTTATTCAGATTTTCATGGCTTCTCCAACTTCGTCGGCCTCTGATAAGTTGAGTACCATTTCTTTTATGTATAAATGTAGGCTCTTGGTAAATTTTTAAGTGATTAATAGGATTAATTTTTGTTACAAGAGCCGTAGCCTACCAGAGGCGTCATGGACGCTGTCGCTCGCTAGGTATGAGATTTAGTTAGCCAGAGCGACATTCCCGGTTGTTTTGCTTTAATAAATTTTAGCTATTTAGCGTTACATAGGATTTCCTTTCGTGCTTTAGTATTATTTTGGCGAAGTATTCGCCAACTCTGGCCTACGCTAGGCCATGTAGCCTAGTCGTTTGGTCCTAGTACTTTCTGCATGATTTTGGTTTTCTGAGTGTATTAAAATTTTATTGAAGCTTTAGGCTGTTTTTTATACATTTAAGATTATGTTGAATATTTCCAAGATAGTATACGAGTGAGTTTCGGTGATTTAGGTAATCGATTCTCTTGGTGCCTAGGCTAAGTTGCTTATGGAGCCTTAGTATACTTTCTCATACTCCCCGGTTGCTTTCTTTTCTTCGGAGAAGGTATGCAATCCCTTTCCCTCTGTTTAAGCCTTGGGCTTATCCCTAAGTGGTTTATCTGAATTAACTTCTGATAAAACTATACTGGGGTGATACTGTACCTTCCTGTTCCAGTAAGTCTGGTTTCAGAGTGGGACAGAACAACAGAGTTTTTAGTCTGAGTCTGTGTTCGTCTGGCTTGGGGTAGAGTCTCCCTCTCTGGCCTGACACAGACATAGGAGGCTTAGCCTCCTCAGGTCACTACCGAAGGTTTCTGTACGAGATGATTCCTTCTTTTGTGATCTAGCAGACTAGTCCTTGTTGCTGTTCTCGGTGGGAGGATAAGATTCTTTCCCTGGGAGTAGCAACACCTTCCTTGCTTTAGTTCTTTGGGAGCTGGCAAGTATTGCTGGCCTCCCTCCTTGGATCTCCCTTAGGCTAAGATGAGTTTCCTTGGCTGCAGGTGATCCTTCACTAAAGCAAGGTTGGTAGGACCCTCTTTTGTCCCTTCCCCCTCTATCTCTGTAATGGCCTAGCCATTACAGTACTGTACGTCATTCTACATCTGGACCTAGGATAGGTTAGGATGTGGAATTGACTCAGTCCTTTGCCAAGGGTCTTCTGCTTGAGTGCTGCCCGGATCTCCCTTGGTCCCTCATCCATGCCTGCCTGTGAGTCAGACGGCATTGGTCAGGAAGCCTGAATTAGATTCTCCCCTTCCTTATATGCACTCTTTCGGATTGCCAGGCTTGGAGGTTGTTTACGCTCTTATCCCGGCATCCATTCTGTTTTCTTCTAGTGCTGTACCCGACCCGGCTGCCGGCCTATGAGGCCGGCAGCCGGGCAGTCGTAGTCCTCTGGTTCTTTTGCTGCTGGCTGGCATCGGTTGTGTACCTTTGCCGGCCGGGTAATGTTAGCCCTTGTCTGCCGGTCGCCAGGAGTGTGGCCGGCAGCCGGGTGCTACCTTGTGTAGCCTACATTTGAACCAGCGTTCTGCCGCCTTATAGCTGTTAAGTAGTATACTTTAAATCTAGTTATGGTGTGTGCCGGCCGGCACATAACCTTCTATATTGTACCAGTATTCTTCAGTATAACATATACTGTAAGAGGAAAACTATAGTATAAGTTTTGGTACAGCACTGTGTGTTATAACACTTTTGTGTTGTCTTGCACAGCCCTTTGCTGTTGCCTTACAGATAAGAAAGTGAGTTCTTTCTTGTCTATTATCCAGGATTTTAAAATCATTGCTTATGTGTGAGCTACACCTGTTTCCTCTGGAAACTTTTCATTGGTTATTCTAGAAGAGATTAACCATACGATTTTATTATCTGGAAGGCTGCAGCAATTGGTTGTGAAGGAAACACAAGTGTGTGTCTTTCCTTTCTGAATTGTTATGCTAAACTATGCATATCCAGTGATACATAGTTCACTTGATACTCATGGAAATTTCTTCTCTTTACAGGAGGACCCTCTGAAGTGCGGAAGTGTTTTCTGCAACGTCCGCAGTAAGAACCTCTGCGGACATGAGTTTTGTAGGAGGCACGCAGCATGCGCTGTCTCCAAGGGTGATATCCAGTATTGGGACCCTCAGGTATGTACCATGTGCACTAACCTGATTACTGAGGCCTTTGATTCCCCTAGGACGGCGGAATCAAGGGATATAGCAAGGGAGAAGCTTCGTACCTGGGTAAGGGGCTTCCAGAAGAACACCTCTGGATCTTATCTTCCAAGTGAGAAGATGAGGGCGTATCTTTTCCCTAGGGCATCAGCTGATGCAGTGATTCCCCAGCCTCAAGAGGAGATCCCCCAAGTTCAGATCCAGGTGGATGCTGAAGTAGCGGTCGCTATGCAAGACATCCAGTTGGATGACAGGATGTCTGACGTGGACGAGCGTCTGGAGGAAGACCTCCTGGCAGAAGCCCAGGATGAAGTTCAAGCCCCAGACGTTGTAGAGGAAGAGGTCGACGAGGTGTCGGCTACTCCGGTTCAGATCCCGGAGCCTATTCCCTCAACATCGTCCGCTCTCCCAGTAGAGCTGGGACAGGCCCTCTCCTCCATTGTTGGAATGATCCAACAAATGCAGAGGGAGAATCAGGAGAAGGTGGCTGCAATGGAACTGCAGATGCAGAGACTTGCAGCATCACATGGGCCCCAAAAAAGGCTCAATGTGAAAGACCTTCCCTTGTGCTCAGATGCTAACCCATGGAGGTATGCTGAGCACATGCCGATGACGACTGGAAAGATCGTCATCTCGGATAAGTTGGGCTCAGTTCCCCTAGAGGAGGTGGAATTCTGGCCCAGCAAGGGGTCATATCCGTACTGTTATGTCCGGCTGAGGAAGGAACCAGCTTCAAAGAAGGAGACAGAGCCGAAGGAAGTCATAGTGATGGACCATGCTAAGGCTCAAGCTTTGCTTTCATCCTCGATGAAAGAGAGGGGCTTCACGAACTCAAAGGTAGCTGCATTGAGTAAGAAGCTCCCTTCCTTTGTGTCCTCTCTTGCTAGAGCCTTCCCCTTTTTACAGAAAGGGTTTGCGGCTGTACTAAAAGCAGTCGAGGCCGGCAAGCCTTGCCCCTCCCTGGAGGAGTGTAAACCCTTGTCGCTGGCCCTGCCTATGGACCACAAAGACTGGAAGGACGTCCATCTTACCTTCTCAGTTGGGAAGTTGAAGGCTGATATTGCCGGACGTCAGTTCGGCGAGGACCTCCCTAAGCTGTCTAACTTTCTTTTGCGGAGAGAGCTCGAGACAAAAGAAAGACTGGCTGCCTCAGTGTCTCTTCAGACTACTCTTGAGACGATGGCAAGTGACCCCAAGGTCCATGAAATGTTCATGGTGGTGGCCAAGACTCATCTGGCCACAGTGACGAAGGATCTTTATGGCTTCGTCAGGGCGAGGAGAGCTCTTAGGGAGTTCGTGTTCACCTCGGCTACGGTGAGGCACGAGCCAAGGAAGCTAATCTCCTCCAACATTTGGGGCAAAGACCTTTTCCCTACCGAATTGGTCAAAGAAGTTGTTGATAGGGCCGCCACGGAGAATAGAAACCTTCTCCAGAAGTGGGGCCTGGCTAACAAAAGAAAGTCTTCCCCGGATGAGGGTCCTCAACCAAAGAGGAAGACTATGAGGACTAGGCTACCGTCTCGACCAGCCAAGCCTCGTAAACAGCAACAGCAACTGCAATTGCCATTGCCTTCAGTGCCCCAGTTGGTGGCACAAACCCCGACCACATTTCAGTGGGTACCCCAGGCCGTGTCGACACAGTCCACGGCATTCGCCCCAACGTTCGAAGGGCAGTCTACTTCCTTTCGAGCAAGGCCTAGAGGAGCAGCCAGAGGCTCGTCTAGGCGCCCCTCAAGGGGAAGGGGATTCAGGGGTGATCGCGGTCGGGAAGGCAAGACCTCAGGACGGCAGTCCAAGTGAGATGATGCCGGTAGGAGGGAGACTTCAGAATTTTCGGGATCGGTGGACCCTCGATCCCTGGGCCCACAGCCTACTCAAGAACGGACTGGGCTGGAGCTGGTACAGCACTCCACCCCCGTGCCCTCGGTTTTTACAACACTCCACCCCCGTTCTGGAGGAGTACGTTCAAGAACTGTTGGAGAAAAAAGTGATCCGAAGGGTGAAGTCCATCAAATTCCAAGGGAGGCTGTTTTATGTTTCCAAGAAAGACTCGGAAAAGCTCAGAGTCATTCTGGACTTGTTGCCACCCAACAAGTTCATAGTGAATTGCAAATTCAAGATGCTAACACTGCAACACATAAGGACCTTACTGCCCAAGAGGGCATATTCCGTCTCCATAGACTTGTCGGACGCCTATTGGCACGTTCCAATGAACCGTCGACTCTCCCCCTACCTAGGGTTCAAGCTACGACGAAGACTATACGCCTTCAGAACCATGCCATTCGGGCTAAATATAGCCCCAAGGATTTTCACGAAGCTTGCGAGCGTAGCTCTCAAACAATTACGCCTAAAGGGAATTCAGGTAGTAGCCTACCTGGTCGACTGGTTGGTGTGGGCAGCATCCGAGACAGAATGCTTGCAAGCTTCCAGTCAAGTGATCCAGTTCCTAGAGTATCTAGGCTTCAAGATCAACAGAAAAAAGTCTCGACTTTCTCCATCTCAAAAGTTCCAGTGGCTGGGAATCCACTGGGACCTAATGTCACACCGTTTCTCCATCCCGGCGAAGAAAAGGAAGGAGACAGCGGGTTCTGTCAAGAGACTTCTAGATTCCGAAAGGATATCAAGACGCGAGCAGGAGAGGGTACTGGGCTCTCTCCAGTTTGCTTCGGTGACAGACCCAGTGCTAAGAGCACAGCTAAAGGATGCAACCGGAGTTTGGAGAAGTTATGCATCAAACGCGCGAAGAGATCTGAGAAGACCAGTTCCGCTTCGGCTACGTACTCTTCTCAGGCCTTGGTCCCAAGCCAGACATCTAAAGAAGTCGGTTCTTCTTCAGCCACCTCCCCCGTCGGTGACGATTCACTCAGACGCCTCGAAGGAGGGATGGGGAGGTCACTCTCATCGGAAAAAAGTCCAGGGGACTTGGTCCAAGCTATTCAAGACCTTTCACATAAACTTTCTAGAAGCTATGGCAGTGCTCCTTACCTTAAAGAAAGTCTCCCCGCATCACTCGATCCACATAAGGTTGGTGATGGACAGCGAGGTAGTTGTGAGATGCTTGAATCGACAAGGATCGAGGTTACCACCTCTCAACCAGGTGATGTTGGCCATCTTCCGATTGGCGGAAAAGAAGAAGTGGTACCTGTCGGCAGTTCACCTTCAAGGAGTCCGCAATGTGACAGCGGACGCTCAATCCAGGTTCACACCGATAGAGTCGGAATGGTCCTTAGACGCAGGATCATTCTCCTTCATTCTGAATCAAGTCCCAGAACTGCAGATAGACCTCTTTGCGACGAAAGACAACAAGAAGTTGCCCCTGTACGTGTCCCCGTACGAGGACCCCTTAGCGGAAGTAGTGGACGCGATGTCCCTCGACTGGAACAGATGGTCCAGGATTTATCTGTTCCCTCCTCACAACCTTCTGTTGAGGGTCCTCAACAAACTGAGATCCTTCAAGGGGGTAGCGGCAATAGTGGCCCACAAGTGGCCGAACAGCGTGTGGTTCCCCCTGGCATTGGAACTACGGCTGAAGTTTGTACTGCTACCAGATCCAGTTCTGACCCAGCGAGTCCAGAAGTCGACTGTCTGCGCTTCATTACAGAAAACCCGGACCCTGCAGCTCATGATTTTCTCTTCCTAGTGGTGAGGAAGCGTTTTGGGATTTCGAAAGCCAGCATAGACTTCCTAGAGGAATATAAGTGCAAATCTACTAGAAGGCAATATGAGTCATCTTGGAGAAAATGGGTGGCCTTTGTCCAGGCGAAGAATCCTCAGGAGATCTCGACAGACTTCTGCTTATCTTTCTTCATCCACCTCCATGGTCAAGGGTTGGCAGCTAACACGATTTCGGCGTGTAAGTCTGCTTTGACAAGACCCATTCTATATGCCTTCCAGGTCGACCTCGGTAACGAGATCTTTAATAAAGTTCCGAAAGCCTGCGCTAGGCTCAGACCTTCAGCACCTCCAAAGCCCATTTCATGGTCTTTAGACAAAGCTCTTCATTTCGCTTCTCTGTTGAGCAATGAGGAGTGTGCGTTAAAGGATTTGACACAAAAAGTTATTTTCCTATTTGCACTCGCATCCGGGGCCAGGGTTAGTGAGATTGTAGCCCTCTCGAGAGAGGCAGGTCGTGTTCAGTTCCTGGATGGGGGAGAACTGAACCTGTTTCCGGATCCTACGTTTCTCGCCAAGAATGAGTTACCCACCAACAGGTGGAGGCCCTGGAGAATCTGCCCTCTGAAAGAAGATGCATCTCTATGTCCAGTAGAATGCCTAAAGGTCTATCTTCGTAGAACTTCAGACTTCAAGGGTGGTCAACTATTCAGGGGAGGAACATCAGGCTCAAATTTATCTCTGAATCAACTCAGAGCGAAAATCACATATTTTATTCGCAGAGCGGATCCTGACAGTACACCAGCAGGTCACGATCCGAGGAAAGTTGCCTCATCCTTAAATTTCTTTAATTGTATGGATTTTGAACATCTCCGTTCATACACTGGCTGGAAGTCTTCCAGAGTGTTCTTTCGCCACTATGCGAAGCAAGTAGAGGAACTAAAGAGATCTGTGGTAGCAGTGGGTCGCGTCGTTAACCCTACTGTTTAACTCTACGAGGAACAGTGGTTTTAATTGGGACGATTAATTCCAGGGTGAGTGTGTAGTTACATACGGTACTACAAACTAAGTGAGGGCACTGAGTTGCCCACGTTGACTGTTCCATTTCCAAAGGTGAACCTAGCATAAGTGCAGACATGTGTGCCAAGCGTTTTCTAACGCTAATGTGATTGATTTGTAATACAGACTTTTATGACTTCGATACCTCGGTATCTTAAAAGTGGCAATAATGTTTTTTCTTTCAGATAAACAAGTTCTGTTTACTATCATACTTATGCTTAAAGTTTTGGGTTATCCTCTTCTTATATATATATATATATATATATATATATATATATATATATATATATATATATATATATATATATATATTATATATATATATATATATATATATATATATATATATATATATATATATATATATATATATATATATATATATAGGTATATATATATATATATATATATATATATATATATATATATATATATATATATATATATATATTGTTGTTAACCTGTCTATTTATTGTTTATCAATAATCTTGTTCTTGAGAACCTTGCGTCTCCTTCACCTGTGTCAATTTATTGGTATAATTGAGCATTCATTCTATGTACTTTATCTGGGATAATTCTAATAGAATTGTTCCTTTATGCAAGCTATGTTGCATTGGTTTATGCTTTCCCTTAACGGGAGGATTTCGTCCCAGAAGGGGACGGTGGCGGTTTTACAAGTTTCCTCCTATACGGATATAAACCTTTGTCCAATACAAGTATTGTGCGGAGAACTGGTCGATATTTCATATTGACGCAGTGGTTCTTTATAAACTATGCTTTACTTAATATAGGGTGAGACCACTATATTAGCTTGCCTGGTATTCATACATAGGTATATGTACTCTTCGAGACTTTTCCAGAGTCTAGTAGGACTCTTCCCTGTAGGGGGCAGGAAGCTTTAACATGGTTTATGGTTAGTTGAAAAGATGTATAACAGTAACCTCTTAGGTCTCTAGGTCTAGTCGACCGGGAAAAATTACCTCCGGGGAGTACGGCACGTTCTGAGAATCCACAGATACAGTAATGCTCTGGTATACTTCCATCAGGACGACATGGCTTGAGCCCAAAAAACGGATTTTGAGCGAAGCGAAAAATCTATTTTTGGGTGAGATGGCCCTTCCCTTTCTATGAAAGGGCTGTAGGACCCCTCCCTACGTACAGTATCTGTAGCACCTCGTGTACGCTACAAGGAATACAGATGGCGCCAGGATTGGCGCCAGGCACGCTTACGAAACTGGAGAAGAGGGAGCCTTGGGAGCGGCTCCCCCTTTTTCTTTCCCGTTTTCGTTTCTTGCCAATTGACCCCTCAATGTGTTATCTCTGTTTGGGGTGCAGATTGCCATGTGGCGTGTCAAGAATACGTCCTCTGATATGTCGCGATATCCCTTTCATTAAGGGTATTCGCTCCAGGAGTTAGAATTCTGGGTACCTTAATGTAAATTCTCTGGGAATATCGCCGTAGTTGTAATATACCCTAGGAAGCTACCCTATAGGAACTTCCATCAGGACGACATGGCCATCTCACCCAAAAATAGATTTTTCGCTTCGCTCAAAATCCGTTATATATATATATATATATATATATATATATATATATATATATATATATATATATATATATATATATATATATATATATATATATATAGGTGAGGTAAAGACATATAATATTTTACTTTCCATTTCATAGATTTGGCACCTGCTGTAATTAATTTTTTTGATATTTTCAGATCATCTTTATCAAATATTCTGTCATCATCTAAAGAATTCTCCCCTCTCTACTTAACAAAATAGTCTTAGAAAATTGTTTGTTGACTCGAGTTAGACAGAGCAATCAAATCTCCAGGTTCTTGTAATCCACTCCTCTCTTTCACAAAGATCTTCTTCGACGTTGTTATTATTATGAGTATAGGAACGTGATATCTGGTGTTCCTCAGGGTAATATTCTTGGCCCGTTACTTTTCATACTATATACGCATGACATGTGGTTTGGTCTAGAAAACAAGCTTGTTGCATATGCAGATGATGCTACTCTCTTAGCATCAATTCCATCGCCTGAATGTAGATCTGGGGTTACTGAATCCCTTAATACAGATCTAGCTAGAATTAGTACATGTATTGGTGTGCTACTGTCTTAAGCACACATTTGAGTATGAGTTGTTTTCAGATGTATTTAAATGGTTTATTGAACACATCTTAGTGGTTTTTAAGTTTTATTGTGAATAACAACTGAGTTAAACATCTCCATCACTGGAGGAAGCTGTGTTGGTCCACATGACCAATTCTGGTGAAGTTTTGATATGAACTGAATAAATTACTGATATCCCAAATATCGTACACTTGCTTTAATTTGGCTAAGTGACGGAATCGGAAGACACCTGCATCCGGTGACGTCACAAACTTTCACACGAAGAGACAATGTGTTGACACTAAGAAAGAATGGCAACTCAGCATCTTACATCCTGCTTACAATTTGAGTTGACCATAGCAAATCTCACGGTTAGCTCTTCCAACCAACATGACATATTACGTCATTTGTTTTAAACATGTAATATTACTATTCTAACTATTACATAAGCTCGGCCAGCTATCTCAATTTTTTTACAAAAATTTAACAACAAGCCGAAACATGGTTATTAGGTGTGACTGGACATACGTATCATTCTTTGTTCAAAACTAGCTATATCCAACTGAGGACGAATGTCCAAATAGGCACATCAAAAATAATAACAATAATGCATACAAAAAAGATATTACCAAAGCAAAAAGAAAAATGCATGATAAAACCAAGATCATATATATGGTACATTGCTAGCAAATGATTACATGGTACCAAAAACAAAATAAATTCTGACTTACAAATGATTCGGTAACTTAATAAAGAATAATTGTTACCTTTGTCAGAAACAAGATACTCAATTTTTAGTGCACAAATACGAATTCCTGGTACGTACACGTACCACGGTTTCGTACATATATATATATATATATATATTTATATATAGGGCTGATACATTTTATTAGATGCCCATAGATTCTGTTATATATCTTATATTTTTTTTTTTTTTTTTTCTCTTTTCTTTTTTAACATTCCGGCTTATATATTTTTATTAGATGCCGAGAGAAAAAAATGATTTATATCCTTTTTTATTTTATTTATTTTTTTAAATGTTATTTTAAATGTATTTTTAACAATGCAAATGTAGAGAATTTCTTTAATTACATATTACTAGCGTACTAATCAGCTTTTCATACAAACATCATCCTGACAAATTACTCCCTTAGCGAATGAGGTGGCCACTCATACAGCTTTGAATTGGATCAGGTAGGGGGTATTGTCAGGGCTATTCAACTCGTTCCTTTGTAGCTGCTTGCTGTGCCGTAACCTACGCCAAACAAGGATGTTCACGGCGATAAAAATTAACACCGTTACACAAAAACTAGCCAGTAATGTAGGGTGAAGAATCTCTTTGTAAGTCGGTGACAGGTGGTCCTTTTCGGTAAGTTTCATTAAGCGTTTTGCCACACTTCCTTTATAGGGGAGAGGAAATGCGGGCATTGTAGAGGTCCACGTGAAGTTCGCGAAGTAAGCTCGTTCTCTGATGATTGTCCGTAGGCCAGTCACCATGGAATTCGGGGAAGTCCCGATACAGCCATCTGCTGCGACGAAGATGTTGTTGAAGGATGTGGATCCGTCAGGGCATGATACATTGAAGCCGTCCTTGTCGTATCGTATCCACGAGCCATTATTTAGTCTGCAATTGAATTCTTTATTGTCAAAGGGATAAAGCCTATCCAGACAATTTTCACTTGTATGGGAGAGAGCACCGTCTAGCACTATACCTAACTCGCATGAATCCATCAAGTTTTTACGGAATTCAAATGAGTCAGCTGTACATATTTTTCTATCCATTGCGTCTGAACAGTGAGTTAATTGATTTAAGTCTTTAATGACCGTATATGTTTCCTTGTCTGGGGAAATCAATACGTGTCCTGTCAAACTAGGATATTACTGGATTTGAGTGATTCGTCATGAAAGTCGGAAATGGTGATATCCTGTAAGATTGCCAGGCATCAGAAGAATCAAAGGGAATTGTAATCCTAATCTTGTTATTATCTACGTTTACTGTAATTAGGCTGTAATAAAATTCTAACCTATGTTCGTCTAACAAAGGAACATAGCCTAGTTTATCCCTAGTGTTCTCCAGAACTAATTTTAAGTAACGTATAGGCAACAAATGGGGCGACAATACACCTTTAGTTGCTAACGTGATAGCTTCTACATAATCCTTGGATTTCTCAATGAAATGTGCAATTCTGTTATGTATGTGATCTATCTTTGAATCATAATACGTTAATGTTGCTAACAAATCCTGTACTTCCATAATTTGAACGATATTATCTGAATGTTCATTTAACAAATCCATAATTTTATTGATTGAAGCTAACTGATCCCTTAGTTCTGACATAATCAATTCATCTTTATGAGTCAAGAACTCAATTTTCTTATTTTGATTACTAATTTTAAGACGATTGGAAAGTCCTAAACCTAAACTTGCAACAGACCCAAAGATGCTTAATGCAGCATAAATGAACGGATTCCGTCTTTCTTTTTGTTCGTGTCCTACAGTCCACATCAAAAGGTCATAAGCCAAAGATCCTGTCTCTCCAGTCTTATTTTTCAAGTCATCAGATAGCATCTCTGCAACTTTTAATGTTGATCCAAGCAAACTCTTAGTAGTCAAATGAAAATGTCTCCTATGCAACTCATCCAATGATGCAGAAAACCTTGAAATGGCGGTTCTTAAGCTAGTGACATCATTCTCTTGAAGAAAAATTGCTTGCATATGCACTTCGACAATTACGTTGGTTGATGTAATAAAAATGTCTTCTTGTCTTTCAACTATATTTCCATATTTAAAATATATATTCTTAGTCTTAGAACTCATCCCATACGAAAAAAATGTCTGAGCGAACAATATCACTCCCAACAACAAAAAATTCATCTTGGAAACCTGTAACGAGAAAAAATATATGTAATTACTCCTGTATTAAAAAGAAAACTTTTAGTCACAAAAATTAAAATTTTTCCTCACTTCTTTTTAATTTCTTATGTGAGACAATGGTACTATTCTCTCATCCGTGGGTTGGGCTACGTTTTGAATTCTAAACCTATTGGCCGTTAATGTTTCCAAAATGTTAAATGGGCCTTCAAACTTAGGTGTCAGTTTATAGTTGAGCCCTTTTCTGACATTGATTTGAATATAGATGTTATCACCCACGGTATATGTTTTAGTTGGTTTCGCTATTTTATCATGATTCCTTTTCATTATGATTTGTGATTCTTCTAAATTCTTTCGAAGGATATCATATCAACTTATACTTGCATTTATACATTCTTTTAAAGGATTTGATAGATTAGTTGTAGGCGTTAATACATGGAAAGGTGTTCTAACTGGGGTACCATACAATGCTTCATGCGGTGACATTTTAATTGATATATGATATGAATGATTCAGAGTACTCAGTGCCGCCGGTATTGCAATATCCCAGTTGGGGTCTGATCCCCCTAGTGTTACCCTCAATATATTTAATATCTTCCTATTTGCTCTTTCCACTAGCCCATTCGACTCTGGGTGATATATCATGGTATTGACCTTCTTTATGTTGAGGAATTCACACAATGAGGTAAGAAAGTGATTATTAAATTCACCACCCGAGTCTGAGATTATCATGTGTGGAATTCCATGTTTACAAATGTAACACTCGTAAAACTTCCTAGCGCATTCAATCGCAGTTTTAGTTTTAAGCGCTATTAGTTCTGTATATCGAGTTAAAGCATCTATAATTACTAAGAGGTGCTTATTCCCTCTGTCTGACTCGTAAAATCCTGTTAACAAATCTAAATGTATTCTTTCAAAGGGTTGATTGGGAACAGGATAAGCTCCTAAGCTGACAGGTGTTTTTGTATGCCCTTTGTTTTCCTGACATGTGCGACAATTAGCTATGTGTCTTTTTATATCTGTAAGCATTGTATGCCAATAAAACAATGATTTGGCTTTCTGTGACATTAATGAGAACCCAGGGTGTCCATGTAATGGATTTGAATGCAACCAATTCAGGACAGTGGAAACAAGTGTGGTTGGTACTACTACCTGGTCGTTAGTTACATTTGGTGTATTGCGGGTCTTCCTTGTCACAGTCCTACACAGAATATTATCTTTGATTACATAATTCTGCTGCTTATACTTTATATATTCTTTTTCTTTATGATTGCCTTTCAAAGCATTTATAATTGTTTCTATTTTCTGATCTTTTCTTTGCTCAGTCTGTAACAATTCAGCACTCCAGCCTAAATCTTCTTGTTCAGATATTGTTTTTACAATAGGCATGGATGTTGATATATCTATTAATTCAGCTAAAGACTCCGTACAAGATGACACGGGGTTGCGTGATAATGCATCCGCAATGATATTTGCTTTCCCAGGTAAATACCCGATTCTTGCGCCAAAATCTTGAATGATTAAATGCCACCGAGTTCGTTTAGGGCTGTGATTGAAGCCTTTAAAGAACTCTGTTAGTGGTTTATGGTCAGTAAGAACCTTAACGGGATAACCGTAAATTATGAACTTAAAATGCACTAGCGAATTAACAATAGCTAGTCCTTCCTTGTCTATTACTGCATACTTACTTTCGGAAGTTCTCAATTTTCGAGAATAGAAAGCTATCGGGAAAAACTGTTTATCATATTGCTGAAGCAATACCCCTCCTACTCCTAAGTCTGAGGCGTCTGTTGCAATGAAGAATTCCTTACCGAAGTCAGGAAATTTTAAGATAGGAGAACTACACAGTTCATCTTTCAAAGTATTAAACGCCTGTTGATGTTGCTCAGACCATATGAAATCTACACCCTTCTTCGTAAGATCAGTTAAAGGAGCGGCTATTATTGAATAATTGCGTATAAAACGCCTGTAATATCCACTACAACCCAGAAATTGCTGTATTCCCTTGACATTAGTAGGTATGGGAAAATTACGTATAGCCGACACCTTATCATGGACTACTTTAAGACCTTGGCTTGACACCATGAAACCCAAATATATTAATTCTGTTTTGAAAAATTCACACTTACTAATCTTTACCCTTAAGTTATGTTGTCTTAATCTCTGTAGTACTAGTTCTAACTTACGTAGATGTTCCTCTAAGGTGTTGGAAAAGATTACAAGATCATCCATATAGGCATGCAATATATCCCCTAACAAGTCTCCAAACACTATGTTAATCATTCTTGTAAATGTTATAGGAGCACAACGTAAACCAAAAGGCATCCGTAAAAATTCATAATGTCCCCTGGCTGTGCTGAAGGCTGTGTATGGGATACTATCTTCTTCTAATGATATCTGGTGAAAGCCTTTAAGTAAGTCCAAACTGGTAAAATATTTATTCTGACCTAACAAAGACAAAATATCGTCAGTACATGGCACTGGGAATCGATCAGGGATCGTTTCCTCGTTTAGACGACGAAAGTCGACGCAGATACGCCATGTTCGATCTTTTTTCGGTACAACTATTAAAGGAAAATTATAAGGGCTATTTGATTTTCTAATGACTCCTTCCTCTAACATTTTACCTACTTCATCATTTATTTCATTCTGGAATTTCATAGGGAGTCTGTACGAGGGTACATATATAATTTTCTGTTTGTCTTTTAACCTTATTTGATGCTCGATCACATCTGTTTTCCCTAAGGATCCATCCGTAGTGGAAAAGACATCTGTATATTTATTTAAAAGTTCAAAAATTTTCTGCTGAATTTCTTCATCTTGAATGTCCTTACTGATTTTATTTTTAATAGATCGTAAAAGGGATTCATCCGCAACTGATTGAGAGTGATTGATTTCAGCAACGGTAAGAATACGATGTTTATAAACTTCTACATCCAAGATATGTTGATTTTTGTGAATTACTAAAGTGTTATTTAAATGATTACAGACTTCGATATTACATTGCTGATGTGAGCCTACTGTATAAATAGCTTGTGTGACAGACAATCCGTTGGTTTTCAAAGTATCGGAAAGGATTAATATTTCAGATCCCGGTAGTGTTTTCTTTATTTGCACTATTAAATTCGAAGGTATGTTTGGTTCGATATATTGCGTGCAAGATGATATTACGGGTGAACGAGAATTCTGCTGGGTCGCGTATATTATTTCTTTATTAGTGAGACAAGTTATTGGTTCTTCAACGTACGTTACGGTTACATTTGTCGTCTCCTTTTTATCCAAAACTGACTTTAAAGTATTAGAAGACTTATAGAATTTCCCTTTGATATACACGCCGTGCTTTGCAGGAGCTAAGATAATGTTTTGATTTCCCATAGATGGGTATCCTATAATTACAGCTGGATACATATTAATGTTTTTCACAACAACAAATGTATCGGCAAACGTGCGATTACCGACTCTGAACTGAACATGAGTTATGCCTATGACGTTTAATTCATTATTTCCTATACCTGAAAGTCTAATTCCTGATTTTTCAATCGGAAAGTTCGAAAACAACAAATGATGCGTCTTCAAATCCATAATATTACGTGGACTACCAGAGTCAAAAAATAACGTAAAGGATTTGTGTTCTAAATTTACAGCATATAAGGTTGGCCGTAACTCATTTTGGCTTATTATTGTATGAATTCGTTGCAAATCTACGGGAGCATGCACTGTTTTACTTAATTCGGCCGTGTGTTTCATAGGAAAATCTATTGTCTCACAATTATCTGATAAAACATTAAATTGATTATTCAATACTATTGATGTTGACATAAATGACCTTGACCCAACATCACTCTCTTCCCCTCTAGAGTTAACTATGTGGTATTTGCTTTGCTCTGCACATTCTGAAAATTAGGCTGACTTTGCGAGGTCTGGTTTGACGGCCCAGGCTCAGCGATATTTGAAGAAGTGTTTGTTTGTTTCGGACTCTGAACTGCATTGACATTTTGTTGTTTCTTTTTATTGTTAAAATGAGGATTTTTCTTTTTATTTCCATATGGAACTGACTGTGGAATTGACTGTGTATTTCTAGGATATTGTTGTGTCTTACGCGCGTAACATTGACTATAAGAATGTGATCCTGTGTTGTGAACTGAACAAAATTTCGTTCTACAGTCTGCGCTTATGTGACCTTGACGTTTGCAGTTGTAACACGTCACTCCCGCTACTGGATTGTTAATTACGTTCACTGTTTGTGGTTTTGTTTCATTCTTAGCAAAAACTTGAGTTAACACGGGATCGAGATCTGGACACTTGGACATGTGTTTCTTTATCTGTTTATAGACATCCAATTCCGTACTTGCAGGCATTAACTTCTTATCAAAGCACCGCACTAAAGCTTCAGGCAACATAAGTGTCATGCAAGTTAAATACATTAATCGTAAAAAATCTTTCACGGAGATATTATCGTTAGTAACCCAAGTGGAATTACCTAAAATGTCCTGATATTCGTTAAGCCTATCAGCTATGAGAGCTGCTCTCTCAACAACATTAAGCCGATTCATAGTGGCTTGATTAAGTGTATTTCGTAACGTTAACACTACATCCAAAGCTTCCTCACCCCCATAGATCGCGCGTAACCTAACTTTGAAATCATCCCAAGTAACTGCTTCCTGAAATGAAACACCTCTTAAATACGCACTCGCATCCCCCTTAGAAAAATCTATAAAACTTTTAGCTTCTTGTAATTGTACAAAAGGATCTACGATTTGTTTGGCATTTAAATGGGCATCAACGGATGAAATCCATGACTCCACATTTTGTGGCAAGAACCCGTTGACACGGCCTTGAAAAGGAAGGATTGCTGACCTGGCATTTACAAGCGTCACAATTGGAGGAGGATTAGCCTGGCCTACACCACTAGGTCCAGGGGTAGGGCTGACAGGAGGAGCCATGACTGCTGTATTCTTTTTTTTTCTATCTCTTTGACCCCTTTCAATCCTATCAAAATATCTATATGAGTACAGACGCCCCCTGCGTAAACGCATATGTATAATAAAATTCCCCCAATAATGTTACTAATCCCAATACATTTCCCCCCAAGAGTTTATGAAAGAAAAAGGAATTAGCACAAAGAAAGAAAAATTCTAAATGAGAATTCGGAGTTTCTTATAACAAAGTTTAGGAATTCACTCACCCCAGTAATAATTGACTAACGACTTGTGATAACTACACTTCACTGCCCAAACTGAAATGAATACAAAATCTCTGTACTTAGCTTTATATGAAGTCGACTCGTCGTCTCTCTCTCTCTCTCTCTCTTGATGTTTTGTTAGCGATGTCTCGTTCTAGTTTCTTGTAGAATGTAGTTCTTCCTGGATATGTTTTGCAATTGTTGAACGCCAGTCCTTGGGTTTCCTAGGATGTTGATTGAAGATTCTATTTGTATACTAACATATGTTGGTGTTAGCATTTCCGTTGGACTTAGTCAAAATTGTAGATTCTTGTAGATAGTTTTGAGTTCTTGAAGATCTTTATCAGGTATTACAGCTTTTATTTTGAAGTCTTGAAGATCATTCTCTGGTTTTACAGCTTTTATGTTGAAGTCTTGAAGATATATCTCTGGTTTTACAGCTATTTATTTTGAAGTCTTGAAGATATTTCTCTAATTCTTAGAGTTTAATCGCTGTCTTAGAGTTTAATCGCTATCTTAGAGTTTAATCGCTGCCACCATCCTGCTTACAATTTGAGTTGACCATAGCAAATCTCACGGTTAGCTCTTCCAACCAACATGACATATTACGTCATTTGTTTTAAACATGTAATATTACTATTCTAACTATTACACATGGAGCAAATTATGTGGTATGAAGTTGAATCCTAACAAAACTCAAAGTATGATTGTAAGTAGGTCAAGTACAGTGG
>NC_090736.1:58458930-58464322 GCF_036898095.1 Palaemon carinicauda | reverse complement strand
GTTGTTTTTAAAATTTTATTATTATTATCGTTTTAATTGCTTTGCATCTTACTAGATTGGTTTGATTGCACATAATCTGGGTTCTTCTAAAATGTTATCATTATTTTCGTTTTAATTGCTTTAGACCTTACTAGGTCGGTTTGATTGCATATGATATGGGTTTTTTTTTTAAAGTTTTAATCATTATTTTCATTTTAATTACTTTAGACCTTACTAGGTTGGTTTATGTTGAACTCAAACTGGGTTCTTTTTTAAAATTTTATCATTACTTTCATTCTAATAGCTTTGGACCTTATTAGGTTGGTGTGATTGCACATAATCTGGATTCTTTATAAAACTTTATCATTATTTTCATTTTAATTGCTTTAGACCTTACTAGGTTGGTTGGATTGCACATAATCTGGGTTATTTTTAAAATATCCTTATTTTCATTTTAATAGCTTTATACCTATCTTGGATGGTTTGATTGCACATAATCTGGGTTCTTTTTTAAATTCTATCATTATTTTCATTTTAATTGCTTTAGACCTTATTAGGTTGGCTTGATTGCATATAATCTCGGTTCTTTTTAAAATTTTATTGTTTTCAAATTAATTGCTTTAGACCTTACTAGGTTGGTTTGATTGCACATAATCTGGGTTCTTTTTTAAATTTTATTATTTTAATTTTAATTTCTTTAGACCTTACTAGGTTCGTTTGATTGAACATAATCTTGGTTCTTTTTTCAAATTTTATCATTATTTTCATTTTAATTTCTTTTAGACCTTACTAGTTTGGTTTGATTGCACATAATCTGGGTTTATTTTTCAAATTGTATTATTATTTTCATTTTAATAGCTTTAGACCTTGCTAGGTTGGTTTGATTGCATATAATCTGGGTTCTTTTTAAAATTTTGTCATTATTTTCCTTTTAATAGCTTTAGACCTTTCTTGGTTAGTTTGATTGCACATAATCTGGGTTCTTTTCAAAACTTTATCATTATTTTCATTTTAATGGTTTTACACCTTTCTTGGTTGGTTTGATTGCACATATTCTGTGTTCTTTTCGAAAATTTTATCATTATTTTCGTTTTAATTGCTTCTGACCTTACTAGGTTGGTTTGATTGCACATAATTTGAGTTCTTTTTAAAATTTTATCATTATGTTCATTTTAATGGCTTTAGACCTTACTAGCTTGGTTAGTATTACACATAATCTGGGTTTTTTTTTAATATTTTATTATTTCTATTTCAATTGCTTTAGACCTTATTAGGTTGGTTTGATTGCACATAATCTGGGTTCTTTTTAAAACTATATCTTTATTTTCATTTTAATAGCTTTAGACCTTTACTAGGTTGGTTTGCTTGCACATAATTTGGGTTCTTTTTAAAATTTTATCCTTATTTTCATTTTAATGGCTTCAGACCTTACTGGATTGGTTTGTATTGCACTTGATCTGGGTTCTTTTTAAGATTTTATCCTTATTTTCATTTCAATAGCTTTAGACCTTACTAGGTTGGTTTCATTGCACATAATCTGGGTTTTTTTTCTATTTTTTATTTTTAGTTCAATTGCTTTAGACCTTACTAGGTTGGTTTGATTGCACATAATCTGGGTTCTTTTTAAAACTATATCTTTATTTTCATTTTAATAGCTTTAGACCTTTACTAGGTTGGTTTGCTTGCACATAATCTGGGTTCTTTTTAATATTTTATCATTATTTTTATTCTAATTACTTTAGACCTCACTAGGTTGGTTTGATTGCACATAATTTGGATTCTTTATAAAACATTATCATAATTTTCATTTGAATTGCTTTAGACCTTACTAGGATGGTTTGATTGCACATAATCTGGGTTCTTTTTAATATTTTATCATTATTTTTTATTTTAATTACTTTAGACCTTACTAGGTTGGTTTGATTGCTCAAAACCGAGAAGCCAGAGTCACTTTCCAAGGAAAAACCACCGAGTTCATCCCCCTAGAAAACGGTACACCACAAGGAGGCATACTTAGCCCCTACCTTTTCAATCTACTAATGGAGAACTTAGCCATTTTAAAACTCCCAAATGGTGTGGAAATCTTCATAAATGCCGATGATATATGCATAGTATGTCTAAATAAAGCTCATGCTAGAAATATCACTCAAAAAGCACTTGACATGATCCAAGCCAAATGCAATGATCTTGGCCTAAATATCAATACCAACAAAACAAAAGCAATGGTTATAAAACATTC
Source organism: Palaemon carinicauda (assembly GCF_036898095.1). Taxonomy (NCBI): domain Eukaryota; kingdom Metazoa; phylum Arthropoda; class Malacostraca; order Decapoda; family Palaemonidae; genus Palaemon; species Palaemon carinicauda. Next base: position 58,462,104 of record NC_090736.1, on the reverse strand, counting down.
GCAAAACCCACAGATCTTCACACTGAGGGGTGAGGGCATCGAATGGGTAAGTCAATTCTTGTACCTTGGGGTAATCATTAGCAAAACCCTATCACCTGCCAATGAAGTAACCTACATCAGAGAGAAGACAAAAATTCGTCTATCAGCTATGAAACGAATGACCTCCCTTAAACAGGGAGTATCAAATAACCTCCTAGGACTGTTTTATCTACAAGCAATTTGATCCCATATCGATTATGCAGAACCCACACTCACTGCATTGACTGACACTCAAAAAGCACCATTAGAAGTAGTCCAAAACAATGCCATGAGACTCATTAGTGGCTCTCCAATGTGGACAAGACTCTGCTTAATTAGAGCAGAAACCAACCTAATTCCCCTGTCAGCCAGAATTGACATTAGGAATAGCAGCATTATATTGAAGTCAATCATCGCAGTCAGAAAAAGCCCACTCAACAATAAAATAAAAAAGGCTTCTACCTCTTGCTGAAGAACTGGACCCGCCAAATTCCCATGCAAAGAAACTACTGGATACACTCAGAAGAATGCAGATGCAAAATGAGGCTCACAAAACCAAGGGATAAGAAAAGCATGATGGATACATTCCTCCTGCTCCTTGGGCTTGTGATCCTATCAAGTACAACTTCACCATCCTACCAGCAGCAAGCAAGGCTCTCTGCACGCCAGAGCAACTTGCTGTAGCTGCAAAAAATGCAATAAGGAACACACCTGCGCCTCACACCTATTATACGGATGGATCAGTAGACTGTGCAATCCCTGCAGCTGCTGCTGCAGTTATCTCTACATCAGGATATAAATAAAACTGGAGACTTTCCAACCATGCCTCCACACTGCAAACTGAACTAGTGGCCATTGCAAAAGCTCTAGAACACTCTTCCAACCAACAAGACGGGAACAAAATGATCCATACAGATTCCAGAGGAGCCATCCTGGCCCTCAGCAACAAGGAACCTACAGAGAATGTTTACCTCATCACTGCAATTCAATTCTTAGCCTTGCTCCACCAAAGAAACAATTGGCAAGTCACCTTGAATTGGATTCCAAGTCATACTGGAATCACTGGCAACGACGAGGCTGACCACCTAGCTAAATTGGCCTTAATATGCCAAACCATTAGCATTACTGCAACAGTCATTAAAAACCATTAAAAATAAAATGGCTGCCTACTGCAACATCCAAAAGACTAGTGAAGTAAGGAGAGCCTTCCTAGATGGATCAAGATCTGCAAAGTGGTATATTGAAGCTACAAACATACTACCACACCCAGTTGCAAGACAAACACCTCGCCAGGACGCAGTAATCATCTGCAGACTGCGACTGGGATATCTATGCAACTGGCAAATCATCTTGGATAATGGCGAAGACCCTGCAGCACAGCATAGACCAATTAGACCATGCAAGTACTGTAATCAAGACACAGAAGAACCTTTACAGCACTATCTACAGCAATGTCAGGAAACAAGCCTGCTTCGGCAGGATCTTAATCCCAACACTCCTGCAACTGCAACAGCAATTGTCAAGCATATAATTGACAATCATAATACCCTCTCAGCCTTTCTCCGCAGCTACCCTCCACCGAGATAACGTTGCAACAAAGCTAACGAGAAATCCAAGCGGCAATTAAAGAGAAACCTTATCCCCCCTGCAATTTCTATGCTGGGAGCAGAACGATTGTTGGCGGCTGAGGACAACAACTCACGCTCCTTATAAGGAGGCAGTTTTGTCTTCCCGTCCTGTTTTCAGTCTGGAAATGGGGTCAGAGTCGTCGGCGGTCTTTTTGACTGCCAACATATCTTTCTCTCTCTTAGCTATCTTCCTTGCTGGAGTCAGAACGGGTGCTGGCGGCTGAGGGCAACAACTCGCACTCCTTATAAGGAGGCAGTTTTGCCTTCCCGTCCTTTTTTCAACGTTGGAACTGGGAACGGAGCCGCTGGCGGTCTTTTTGATATCCAGCACCTTTTTCACCTTCAATCTCTTTTCTTTTTTTCAGTTCAGGCATCCCTCCAAACCACCTTTGTAAGTCTCAATAAATAAAATCATAAGTAACCTTTATTTTTACTTTTTTTTCTTTACTTATTCACAGGTACAGGAATTTTTTATTCCATCCTATCTCTACTACTAAAACTACTATAATTCCCTCTTTCAGGTCTCTCCCACTCAGCTGATATCTCACACTATCCCTCTATCTCACAACTTAAGCTTAAACCACTACGAAGTTTTTTACTTCACCTATATCAACTTCTCCAACTATAAACTTTTCAACTCCTTCCCGAGCTCTCCTACTTATCGGGACTTGCTACTATAATTCTTTCTCTCTAACTAAGACTGGAGCCAGTGGGCTCATGGGAAGGCATCCTCTTCCCACAGTCAATTACTCCTTTCTCAAACAACCCATCACAACCTAAAACCTATCCCAATATCCTAAAATAAATGTTGCAGAATATCCCCCACCCAACTACCTATCCCAATATATCCTACCTAAATACCTACATGCTGCAAGATTGCAAAAGCCCTGTCTGTCCAAAAGGGCCAGGCAATCTTCAACAACAACAACAACAAGTTAAAGGCTGTCTTTTCTTTTCTCAAACTTAGTCGCCTGCACTTTCAGGTGGCTACTAATCTTACCTAACATCGCAACAGGGTCTTCCCCTCTCTTTTATTCTTCTCCTGTACTTCCCTTTCTCCCTTTTCCTTATTCCTTCCCATCCCGATTACCTGCCTCCTGGCTATAAACTGGATTGTATCCAGGGGTACTCTTCCTCTCCCCATATTACCCATTTCCCTATCCTTATCCTGGCCTGACCTGAGAGGCAGAGTCACTTCAGCCATCGTTATGCTAAGGCTGTTTTTGTGTAGACATTTCTTTGACACCTCTTATGATACTGTTAATTATTTCCCTTTACAATGCTGCTTATTGTAGCAGAAACCAAGGAAACCTTGGAAGATCAAATATCATCAGAAGCTGTGTTCCTGATTATCATCTTTTACATTTAAAACTACGTCCTGGAAACTCATTCAACACTGAGCTTCGTCATCATCTGTATCACTTCATGAAGACTTGTAAAACAGTGGCGTGTATCATCTTATAAATTTCTGTAAATTAATATTAAATTGGTGAACTGTGACTATTTTATGAATAATGTAAATATTATT
>NC_090736.1:58413930-58446430 GCF_036898095.1 Palaemon carinicauda | reverse complement strand
AAGCAGCTTTTCTAGGAGAAGGACACTCCAGAATCTAACCATTCTTCTCTATTCTTGGGTAGTGCCATAGCCTCTGTACGATGATCTTCCACTGTCTTTGGCTAGAGTTCCCTTGCTTGAGGGTGCTCATGGGCACACTGTCCTATCTTATTCTCTTCCTTTTTTTTTAAGTTTTCATATTTTATGTATGAAAGATTTATTCTAATGTTACTATTCTTAATATATTTTATTTTAATTGTTAATTACTTTCCTGTTGGAGCCCTGGGGCTTATAGCATCTTCCTTCTTCAACTAGGGTTGTATCTTGGCAAGTAATAATAATAATAATAATAATGATAATAATAATAATAATAATAATAATAATAATAACAACAACAACAATAATAATAATCATAATAATAATAATAATAATAATACAACTTAAGAAAAACCTCATATACATCTTTGCATGTATCATTTCTTAAAAGGCAGAAATTCGGTTAAGCATCGATAGGTATCATCCTCTTTAAAGGACCAATTAGTCAAGTTTAGCCTTAATTCTACTTCTAATCTAAGTGATATTTGTTATTGGAAAGATTTCCATCTACTTTTCATTTGACTTATTGTAGCTACTTCCAGTCCCTCTTTTAATTTGATCTACCATAGTTTTTTAATTGGGATTGCTAAGACGGATTTCTCCCTCAACACTCATCATATTGTTACAAACTCCCGGTGGTAGTGGTGTATTAAAACTACGACTATACGCCCTGTATTTCGTAAACGTAAGGGTCCATGATTGCAAGAGCCCGTGCTTTGCCACAAGTGCAAGGCTTATCTACAACAACAACAACAACAGCGTGTCGTACAAAGCAACTAAAAGGACAGCTTCTGCCTTGCAGTCCTGCTTTTTAACAAAAGGCTAGGGTTGTGGTGGCCGATGTGATAACGTCCCTGACTGGTGAACGCCAGAATGGGGTTTGAGTCCCGCTCAAACTCGGTTGTTCCTTTGCTCGCTGCAACCTGTGAACTAAGGTTGGGGGGTTTGGGGGAGCCTATTGGTCTCTCTGCTGAGTCATCAGCAGCCATTTCCTGGCCCTCCTTGGTCCTAGCTTGGGGGGAAAGGGGGCTTGGGCGCTGATCTTGTGTATATATGGTCAGTCTCTGGGCATTGTCCTACTCGATAGGGCAATGTCACTGTCCCTTCCCCCTGTCATTCATGCGTGGCCTATAAACTTTTAAACCCACTGCCAATATCTTTGGGAACTGCTGCCTTGCAGTGGGACTGGTTCCCAAGGTTTAGACCCACGTCCAATAACTATGGTTGATGGCAGCAAGGCCATGCGATCGTAAGAACCCCATGTCAAATTATAGACAATGCCTGATGCTATTAGAAGGCGCATCAGGCAACCGACCCCTTAATGTAGGCGTAGTGGGAAAGAAGACTCAATATACTATATCTTAATTCTATAACGTTTTTACTGGAATTTCTTCATCATTAAAATCTTGAAATCCTTTTTCTTGAAGGTGTAGTCCTGATTTATTCACTATTATCTTTACTATCACAATCATCACAACCATGATTATTTTTACTTCAGCTTCTCGCTGAAATGAATTCTCTCCAATTTTTCATGTCCTGTAATTGGTCCTGCTTCACCTTCTCACAGGCCCTCGTACTGCCATTGCTGCATCTATAGGTGTTTTTTACTTTATTATTATTATTATTATTATTATTATTATTATTATTAGCTAAACTACAATCATAGTTGGATAAGCAGGATGCTGTAACCCCAAGGGCTCCAACAGGGAAAAATAACCCAGTGAGAAAAGGAAATAAGGAAATAAGTAAACTGCAAGAGAAGTAATGATCAATTAAAATAGCATATTTTAATAATAGTAACACCATTGAAATATATCTTTCATAAATAACCTATAAAAAAGAGACTTATGACAGCCTGTTCAACATAACACCATTCAATGCAAGTTTGAACATTTGAAGTTCCACCGGATTCAACTAAAGTGTTTACCTGGTTAGATCATTCCAGAACCTGGTCACACATGGGATAAAAAAGAAAAAGGTCAAATAAGGAGATCATTCATATAATTCTGGAGGTTTGGCGAAACGGAAACCTCGTGGAAAAATCGGCTCGTAAAAAGTGCTGTTCGGAAAAACGTCGTAGGAAACATATGTTGGGTCAAGTCTGTTTTATGGTCGCGAAACTTTAACAATTAGGATGAGCAGAAATGCGGGGTTTTGGGGAAAGTTTTGAGTGGGTCACTGACGTAGAGAGAGAGAGAGAGAGAGTGAGAGGGAATTTCAGCAATGTGAACTAAAAAAATCAAAACATTTATGAAAATATACATAAAATTTTGGTAATATCTGTTTAGAAGGTAATATTACTGAAGATTTTTTTGACAAGAATCGTTAGTTTGAAGATTTTTATCTTAAACATTACAAAATATTCTAAATTCTCTCTCTCTCTCTCTCTCTCTCTCTCTCTCTCTCTCTCTCTCTCTCTCGAAACTAAAACGAAACTCTCAAAAATCTTTTTGAGAATTTTTTGAAATAACAGAATTTGCAGTATAAATCTCAAGTTGATACAATTTTTACAATTAATGAATATTCTCTCTCTCTCTCTCTCTCTCTCTCTCTCTCTCTCTCTCTCTCTCTCTCTCTCGAAAACAAGACGCATTATCTCGAAAATTATTTTGAGAAATTTTCAAAAATCATCAGAATTTGTTTTATAAAATCGTGTGCAATTTGATCTAAAGTTGACACAATTTCTCCAATAAAGGAAGATTCTCTCTCTCTCTCTCTCTCCTCTCTCTCTCTCTCTCTCTCTCTCTCTCTCTCTCTCTCTCTCTCTCTCTCTCTCTCTCCCCTGCTTTTAATTCTCCTCATCACGAGAATGTTCCCAGAAGAACTTTCTCCTAAAGTTTGAGAAGAAAATCCCTCATAAATTTTCAGACGCCATTTCCCGAGGTTTGTCTGTTCCGGAAGAGGATGTTTTAGCATAAAGAACCTCTGGGAAATGCAACAGAGATTCTACTTACACTCGGATTTCATATCGCGTGCTCTGAATATTTCAATTTCATGCTTAGAAAATATTCTTTTATATAAAGAAATTGAAATAAATTCATTAGGAAGATCTCGTATATATATATATATATATATATATATATATATATATATATATATATATATATATATATATATGTATATATATATATATATATATATATATATATACTTATTTTATATATATATATATATATATATATATATATGTATGTATGTATGTATATATATACAGTAATATATATATATATATATATATATATATATATATATATATATATATATATATATATATGTATATATATTAGGCCTAGTCGCTTTGCTACTGGATCACAGATCCATAGGGAACTCCTTTTAATGGTACAATATCAGCCTGGCCAAGGATTCAAACCTTAGAGCTGATAGAAATAAGGGTAAGGATTTGGTTTAGCCAATTGGTTAGTGATAAAAGTATCATATATATATGTATATATATATATATATATATATATATATATATATATATATATATATATATATATATAACTCATCATCGTCACTTCCTACGCCCATTGGAAGCAAAGGGCCTTGGTTAGATTCTGTCAGTCGTCTCTGTCTTGAGCTTTTAATTCTACACTTTTCCATTCATTATCTCCTATTTCAAGCTTCCTAGTCCTCAGCCATGTCTGGCCTTGATCTTCCAACTCTTCTAGTGCCTTGCAGTGCCAAGTTAAACTATCGGTGAACTAATCTCTCTTGGACTTTATATATATATATATATATATATATATATATATATATATATATATATATATATATATAGGCATATATATATATATATATACATATATATATATATATATATATATATATATATATATATATTTATATAGGCATATATACATATATATGCCTATATTTGAATATATATATATATATATATATATATATATGCATATTTATATATGCCTAATTATATACTATATATATATATATATATATATATATATATATATATATATATATATATATATATATAACATAGTATTGTTATTATTATTATTATCATTATTATTATTATTACTATTATTATTATTATTATTATTATTATTATTATCATTATCATTATTATTATTTATATCATTACTGTTATTATTACTTGCTAAGCTACAACTGTAGTTGGAAAAGCAGAGTGTTATAAGCCCAAGGGCTCCAGTAGGGAAAATAGCCCAGTCAGAAAAGGAAATAATGAAATAAACTGCAAGAGAACTTTAAGAACAATAACATTAGAATATATATTCATTATATAAACTTCATAATAACAAGAGCAACTGAATATGACAGAATAATTTGCTCGTGTGTAACCTCAAGCAAGAGAACTCGACCCTAAGACAGTGGAAGACCATGGTATAGAGGCTTTATCAATACCCAAGACTAGAGAACAATGGTTTGATTTTGGAGTGTCCTTTTCCTAGAAGAGCTACTTACCATAGCCAGAGAGTCTCTTCTACCCTTACCAAGAGGAAAGTAGCCAGAGAACAAATACAGTGCAGTAGTTAATCCCTTGAGTTAAGAAGAATTGTTTGGTAATTTCAGTGTTGTCATGTGTATGAGGAGACAGGAGAATGTTGGAAAGAACAGGCCGAACTATTCAGTGTATGTGTAGGCAAAGAAAAAGTTAGTCGTAACGAGAGAGAGAGAGAGAGAGAGAGAGAGAGAGAGAGAGAGAGAGAGAGAGGAGAGAGAGAGAGAGAGAGAGAGAGGGGGGGGGATCCAATGTAGTACTGTCTGGCCAATTAAAAGATCCATTAACACTCTAGTGGTAGTATCTCAACGGGTGGCTGGTGCCCTGGCCAACCCACTTCCTAAAAAAAGATAGTTAGATAGATAAATAAACTTATTAAAGATGGTCGAGGTAAAAGGACATCAAAGTATATAACGCCTAGACTGAGACAGATCAGACTTAAAAACCTTCAAGTGTGTAGATGAAAGTTCACTAAAGTTTCCAATTTCCTCAAAGCAATAGTGAAAATACCGACGTGGAAATTCTTTCTAACGCACCGACGATCCAGTAGAACGTAGCTGAAAAGCCTCGAAATTCAAGCCTTTGGAAAGGGGTAGGGAAAGGCTTTCCTATTGATTTCCTCTCCCCATCCATATGAATATTGTAGCATCATTCCAACTATCTATGCATATGAACAAAATGTGTTGAGAAGCCACAGGTAATAGTGAGAGAGAGTGTGCGAGCATTTAGACGTGCGAAGCCTTTCATATCTATTTCATGCATCGGCACCATTTGGACATTGCTACGAAAAGTTTTGAATAAAAAAGCAAGAATAATGTTTTTGGAGAACAGACTGAGTATGGATTGAGTTTTTGAAAAAACGTGCCAAATTTTGCCAATTGAATATTTGCTTCTCTCACGTGATGCAACGCGAATTGATTGCCTTGTGTGCAGACGACAGTCGGGGAAGTAATGGCAGCAAGCGAATATAAAATCTGTGGCCAGCTGAAATTGAGAAGGGAGCACGATACTTCAGGAACAGCTTCTCCTGAATTAATCTTCAGTCTTTGGTAAAGTAACACTTTCCTGTCGTGCGTTACTTCTCGTGATATGTCCTGTATCTTTTGAGGAGATGACCAGATATCCTTTTCAAATCTGTATGAATATGTCATCATTATCATCATCATCACCCGTTTTTAGTACATTCCAGAAAAAAAAGGCCTCAGACATGTCCTTCCACTCCAGTCTGTATATGATCTTTTTATGCCAGTCCACACTCGTAAATTTTCTTTGTTCGTCATTCAATCTTTTTCTCTTTCTTCCCCTGCTTCTTTTGCAATCTCCAGGGACCCATTATGTCATTCTTAACGTCCATCCTATACTTTAATTTGCTGTCGTATCTATGTTGCTCTTCCTCTGTCTCCTAATGTTAATCCCATCATGATTCATTCCATAGCTCTTTAAGTTGTAACTAACTTATATTCTAAGGTTTTAGTAAGACTACAAATTTCTGATGCATAGGTTAATACTGGTTGGACCATTTGATTAAATACTCTTATTTTTAGAGAAAATGACATTTTACTTTTCATAATCTCATTTTGTTAATCAAAAGCTCTCCATCCTATGTTTATTTTTCTTACAATTTCGGTATCATGTCCTGGGAAAACACTCTGTCTTAAGTACGTATATTCATCAACAATCTCATGTTTCTGCATTTCATTGAACATTTTTTTAGTTTTACTCATATTCCTTTTCATTCCTACATTTCTGCTTGCCCTACTCAAATCTTGTCATCTTTTTCAATTCCCCAAAAATTTACTAAACAGAATTTTGTCATCTGCAAATCTCAAGTTGTTAAGACATTCACCATTAATGTCAATTCGTACATTTTTCCAATCTCAATTTTAAAAAACATTTTGTAGACATGCTGTGAGTTTTCCATTACTGGTTAATTACATGGATATGGTCAGTTATTGAATGCCTATTTCTAAAGCCTGCCTGCTTTGTTGGCTGATTAAAGTTTAGCAGTCTTTCTATTCGGCCTAATATTTTCTTTGTAAATATTTCATATGTTACTGAGTGTAAACTTGACGTGTGGTAATTTTTGAAGTCTTTTGAATCTCTCTTTTTTTAATTATTATAATGATAAAGTTTTTCCAAGTTGTAGGTATAGAGCCTTTTTGTACACATTTTGTGTAAAGTTCAGTACAGTTAAATCAATTGTTAAACCAATGCTTTGCCTCCTTTTATGCCTTTTAACGTCTTTTATACTTCTCCTATTGTTACTCTTGGTACCGGCTCAGGTGTTTCAATATATCTTTTGCCAAAGTTATTGTATAGAAATCTTCTGAAATTTTTTTCACTCCATCTCTTTTGTTAATAAAATTTCCAATTCCATCCTTTAAAACAAACATCTGTTGGCACCCTGTTCAAAGTTTTCTCTTCTTTAGGGTTTCCTCAAATTTGGTCTTATTGTGATTATTAAGGTCTTAGTTTTTTGGGTTCTTTATTGTTTTGGATAGTTATAATAATTTCATTTAATCTCTCTTGGATTTTACCATATATATATATATATATATATATATATATATGTATATATATATGTATATATATAAATGTATCCATATACCTATCAGGCGAGTGACCCTGATGAGTTTTGTAAATAATAATACTTACGCAAAATTTAAGATTTCTGTGGATGAAGAGTTATGAGAGGCCATGAAAATTGATTAGACAAAGATTCGAAGTTTTCAATTAAGGAAAATGAGTAGTGAATACATTGCAAAATTATTGACTATGGAAATATAGAAGAGAGTAATAAGTGGTAATTTGGGTATAGTAAGAAGAATCTCTCTCTCTCTCTCTTTCTCTCTCTCTCTCTCTCTCTCTCTCTCTCTCTCTCTCTCTCTCTCTCTTTGGTCACAAGCTAGTCAACATTACTTCACACTAGGTCTTGTCTAATTGCTAATCAGAACATTATTACAATTGTAACGATGCTCTAGGGTAGTCCCCCTTAAGGCAAGGGCCCCCTGGAGTAGTCCCCGTCTAGACAGAGGACCCCATGGAGTAGTTCCCCTCTTGACAGCCCGAAATTAATCCCCTTTCGTCAATCGGTATTAACGCTTAGAAATAGTATCACTACTTCGGGGCCTTCTTGGTCGACGTTCTACTTTTAATTAGTATAGTCTGCCTTCCAGCCTTATTCCACAAGATAAACGGACCCAAATTACGATGAAACAATCCGGGAAAGTTAACCGTCCCTCCTACCCTCCACACACATGCTCGCAAACGCACACACACACACACACACACACACACACACACACACACACACATATATATATATATATATATATATATATATATATATATATATATATATATGTATATATATATATATATATATATATATATATATATATATATATATATATATATATATATATATATATATATATATTATATATATATATATATATTCTCCTATTATTATTATTATTATTATTATTATTATTATTATTATTATTATTATTATTATTATTATCCTAGCTAAAACCCTAATTGTAAAAGCAAAGTGTTATAAGCCCAAGGGCCCCAATAGGGAAAAATAGCCCAGTGAGGAAAGAAAATAAGGAAATAAATATATGATGACAACAAATTAATAATGAATCATTCTAAAAACAGTAATAACGTCAAAACAAGATATGTCATATATAAACTATAAAAAGACTTATGTCAGCCTGTTCAACATAAAAACATTTTCTGCAACTTTGAACTTTTGAAGTTCTACTGATTCTACTACCCGATTAGGAAGATCATTCCACAATTTGGTCACAGCTGCAATAAAACTTCTAGAATACTGTGTAGTATTGAGCCTCATGATTGAGAAGGTTGACTATTAGAATAACTGCCTGCCTAGTATTACGAAAAGGATGGAATTGTCTAGGAAGGTGGTCAAAATGATGAAAAATCTTATGCAGCATGCATAATGAACTAATTGAACGACAGTGCCAAAGATTAATATCTAGATCAGGAATAACAAATTTAATAGACCGTAAGTTTCTGTCCAACAAATTAAGATGTGAATCAGTAGCTGAAGACCAGACAGGAGAACAATACTCAAAAATAGGTAGAATGAAAGAATTAAAACACTTCAGAATAGATTGATCACCGAAAATCTTGAAAGACTTTCTCAGTAAACCAAATTTTTGTGCAATTGAAGAAGTCCCAGACCTAATGTGTTTCTCAAAAGTAAATTTGCTGTCAAGAATCACACCAAAAATATTAAAAGAGTCACACAAAGTTAAAGAAACATTATCAATACTCAGATCCGGTTGTTGAGGAGCCACTGTCCTTGACTTACAATCATACTTTGAGTTTTGTTAGGATACAACTTCATGCCCCATAATTTGCACCATGCACTAATTTTAGCTAGATCTCTATTAAAGGATTCAGCAACCCCAGATCTACATTCAGGGGATGGAATTGATGCAAAGAGAGTAGCATCATTTGCATATGCAACAAGCTTATTTTCTAGACCAAACCACATGTCGTGTGTATATATATTGGAAAGTAAAGGGCCAAGAACACTCCCCTCTGGAACACCAAATATCACATCCCTATACTCACCATGGTGCCAATCAACAACAACTCTTTGAGATCTATTACTTAAAAAATCAAAAATAATGCTAAGAAACGACCCACCCACTCTCAACTGTTTGAGTTTGAAAATTAGGGCCTCATGATTAACACGGTGAAAGGCAGCGCTAAAATCAAGGCCAATCATACGAACTTCCTGACCACAATCAAGGGATTTCTGTATAGCATTGGAGATTGTAAGAAGAGCATCACATGCTCCAAGGCCTTTACGAAAACCAAATTACAAACTAGGGAATAGATGATTACCTTCAGCAAACCTATTAAGACATTTTGCCAGAAGACGTTCAAAAACTTTAGATAGTATGGGAGTTATGGAAACTGGGCAGTAATCAGTTGGACTTGAGCTACCATAAACACATTTGCATAGAGGAGTAACATTACCAATTCTCCAACAAGTGCTAAAAGCTCCTCTTCTTGCTAACTTGCGCAAAATAACAGATAACTTTGGAGCTAAGAAATCTGCAATCTTTATAAAAAACAAAGGAAAAATACTAGTCCACTGCAGAGCAAAAGCCTCAGACATGCCCAGGTTGTCCTTCCACCTGCGCCTGTTTATGGTCTTTCTGCTTCCGTCCACGCCCGCAACTTTCTTAGTTCGTCAATCCATCGTCTTCTCTTCCTTTCCCTGCTTCTTTTATAATCTTTAGGGATCCATTCTGTAATTCTTAATGTCCATCTATTGTCTGTCATTCTCATTATATGTCCTGGCCATGTCAATTTCTTTTTCTTACATGTTAGACTATTCTCTATTTAGTTTGCTCTAGTATCCATGTTGCTCCTTTTCTGTTTCTTACTGGTAATCCCATCATTATTCTTTCCATAGCTCTTCGAGATGTGACTAGTTTATGTTCTAAAGCTTTTGTATTACACACACACACAAACACAAATACACACACACACACACACACACTCATATATATATATATATATATATATGAGTGTGTGTGTGTGTGTCTGTCTGTGTCGTGTGTGAGTGTGAGTGTTATGTCACTATACGCCATATCCTCCTTTTATAATCTCGGAATCAGCCTTCTTTTATCTTAACAAATCCTTTAGTGTGAGGAAGCGAACTCCACACCCCATTATCTAACCATTGAAAACGATGTTACCCCTTTACTGCTACGTAAACTCGTGATCAATAGTACTAGACTACTGTCAGAGGGATGTCTCCCGGGTGAGGGGGGGGGGGGGAGAGTACATACGTGACACTGTCGCATGAGCACCTTGCCTGTTTTATCTATGATCTGAACCCCACACCCACTGAGTGTTCCTGCTGCCACTGTTGACATATGAAATTCCTGCCTTTCAGAAAATTAGAGCTATGGAAGACACTGACAAGTCGCGTTTCGTTTGAGATCCCCCCCCCCCCCCCCGCGCCCCTTTGTCGTTCTTACAGACGAAGGGTTGATGCCACACATTCAGAAGTTCCGTGTGAATTATTCGTCACATGATAAAGGCGAATGAATTTTGCATCATATTTCATTATCCCATAGCATTGAAATATTCATTAAAATTATGTAAAACCTATTGTCACCGTTAAACCGACTATTGATTCATTGTTATTTAAAATGCGACAACAATATACAAAGTACACATATAGCGCTGAATGGCGTCCCGGATCCTGACACCTGGCTATATAGCCCCACATAGTAGATGAAATCCATATGTACAAATAAGAGGAAAATTACAATAGAAAAGAGTTCTGAAACCGGCGACTCATGTGGAGAGAATTCCAGATAACCTGGAATGCCTCCGATGGGGAAAATTTATTCCAACGTGTTCCAATATAATGTCCTGCTGTCGCTTACCTCGTCTCGTCCTATTCTCTGTGGAAGAAGAAGAAGAAGAAGAAGAAGAAGAAGAAGAAGGAATTAGACGTCTCTTATAAATTTCCAGCTATGCAGAGGCAGTTAAAGATAAAAGGAACGATCGAAGCGGGATGAATATTTCGAGTTTGCACCTGCAAGATTCTCTCTCTCTCTCTCTCTCTCTCTCTCTCTCTCTCTCTCTCTCTCTCTCTCTCTCTCTCTCTCTCTCATTTTAAAGTAGGACTTTCGGTCTGTTTTTAGTAATATGTCTATCTAACTGTTTATGTATTTATCTCTCTATGTAAAATGATATAAAATACAATATCAAGAAACTCAGGAAAATGGTTCCGTCTTCATCCGCTGAGAACGGAAACCAACACTACTACTTACTTCCATCTTTAAACTATAGCAAAAGGATTTGCTTTATTTAGTTAGGAAGGAGTCAATAATTTATGAATCCTACCTTCTGCTTGAAATTTCAACTCAATTTTTTAAGAGCTGTTTGGACGAATGTGAAGGAAATAGCAACAAGTATTGAACGTTAGTAAATTGTGAAGTCAAGCAAAATAGCATAAACAAATTTATTTTTCGTAATATATACCAAAGGTTCAAACATGGAATGACTAAAGACTTATGCATGAGGATACACTCGAGCATAGTATTCTATCTTATTTCTCTTCCTCTTGTTTTGTTAAAGTTTTTATATTTTATATAGGAGATATATATTTTGATATTGTTACTGTTATTAGAATATTTTATCTTTTTCGTATTTCCTTTCCTCTCTAGGCTATTTTCCCTGTTGGCGCCCCTGGGCTTGTAGTATCCTGATTTCCCAACTAGGGTTGTAGCTTAGCAAGTTATAATAATAATAATAATAATAATAATAATAATAATAATAATAATAATAATAATAATAATAATAATAATATGTCACTTCACGTTACTGTATTTAGAAGAACTTCAACTTCAAGAAAGAAAGGTGATGGAAATATACAAAGAGTTCTGATTTGTCGATATATTTGATACATTTCCCTTGACGTTCGTTCAGTAGACCCAAAACAGAGCATATGATACAAAATTCTTTGTGCGTTTCAGATACGGTGACATCTTCGTGATCCAAAGATTTGGTAACGAGAGTTAGTTGGTTCCATAGCCATTTGCATATTTCTATGTCATTGCTAAATAATCAAGTCATTTGGAAGAGCAGGTTCTTGTGTTTTAAAGATTGGCACGTTCTTCTGGCAGTCCAAATTCGGCGTTCTTGAAGTAGAATTCAGGAGAGCTGTTGCAGGGGATGGCATCGGATTCTTTGACGCAGGTCATTTCCTTCTGGTCGAACCTAGTGCCTTCTCCACACATGAAGCTGTAATTTAAGAAAAAGTAGACTTCAAACGAAGCTGCTACATGTATTTGAAAAAGCTCTCTCTCTCTCTCTCTCTCTCTCTCTCTCTCTCTCTCTCTCTCTCTCTCTCTCTCTCTCTCTAAAGTATTGAACAGAACTTTAGTATTTTATTTGGAGCATCAGGTTTATTGATTTTTATAACTTTTAGTTCTGAGGTTTAAAAGCTTTAAAGGCTGCTCATGAATGGCAGAGACAAGGGACAGTGACATTCCCATAACAAGCAAGATAATGTTCGAAGACTGACCATATTACATATGATCAGTGCCCAAGCCCCTCTTCACCCAAGCTAGGACCAAGGAGAGCAAAGCAATGGTTGCCGATGACACAGTAGATAGACCTATAGGCCCCCTAAACCCCCCATCCTTAGCTCACAAGGATGGTGAGGTTGCAGCGACCAAAGGAACTATCAAGTTTGAGCGGGGCTCGAACCCCAGTATTAGAAGCGTAGTTTTTGTTTTATGGTATTTAATCAAGTAAATGGGTAAAGAAAATAATGTAAAATTTTATCCAAATAATTTTCTGCTTGAAAAGTGGTAAACAAGAACATCTTATTTATATCAATTTACTCATACCGCAGTAAAATCAATATGTCAGAGATTTTTTTTTTTTCAAAGTGCACCCTAGATTAAAAAAAAAAAAAAGTAACACTGAATTTTCCCATTTAACAGATATCATAATATTTGGCTTTAATTTTTTTGGTTTCTTATAATGAATAATTGATTTGAAAAAAAGAATTCACCTTTATAATTAATAGCAAATTCAGAAGTAGAGAAATTATTTTAAAAGCCTTTATAAAGGCCATGGCAGACCGAGTTGTACATTTAATATCCTTTACCAAATATTCCAGCCGGTAGCAATGAATTTTTTCCATAATCATTTCGATGGAAATATATTATCATAATGTTTATACAGGATGGTTGCTATGGTCATCCCAAAATGTGTTTATTTTCATTATTATTATTATTATTATTATTATTATTATTATTATTATTATTATTATTATTATTATTATTATTATTATTATTATTATTATTATTATTATTATTATTATTATTTTCAAATGATTAATTTTCAGCGTCATAAATATATTTTTTTAATTAGAAGAGAGCCACTACTAAAATCCAAACGGATTACTTTTGACTCATGGCTAATGGCCATAACTTTAATAGTGATTTTTCCAAAACGTTTCTTCAATATGAATTAATGGTATAGACAGAAACCAACTGCGAACTATATGGCACCTCTAATTTTTTAAGATAAAAATGGAATTATGTAAGTATTTTTCAATGAAATCTTTACAAATACTTGTCCAAAACTCTCCGATTTTCTTGTAAATATAATAGATGAAGTCTTAATCAGCGCTAAAATTACTAGTGCTACCCCAAACTGATTAGATATTTCTGTTATGATGAAATATTTTAGCATCAAGTACAGGAAAATCTTAAAGAATATTATTTCCTCAAAGAACAGATAGAAAATTCCCGAAATACTCTCATTAGCTACAAACAAGTCTCAGCCACATCCACACGAGCAAAAAATTAAAAATGTACAGTCAAGGTACATATACAAAGCAATTGGGTTTGTCCCAGTCTTTGTACCCCCAACAGCAAATCATTTAAGAACGGTTTCCAGTTACCTTTCAATCTCTCTTATCCTATGCCATTCCTTTCCTATTCTATTCCAGCCTGCATACATACATACATACATACATACATACATGCATGCATTAGAAGTGCCTTTTACATACCTGTACTGGTAGGTTTCGACACGTCCATTGGAGAAAAGTGCAGGATAGCAGATGTGGAAGACGCGACAATTGTTTTGCCGATCTGCATAATACCCATAAGGTTGGTCAATACAGCTGAAGCTAGTACTAATGTCTCCAAGGAGAAGTGTGGCACCTGATGGAAGATTCAAGGGTTCGAACGTGCCACTTTCTTCTTGGTATTGACTGATGGAAGATTGAGAAGTGATCTGTTGTTGGTTGCTGTTTCGAAACTGTGCAGCGTCAGAAACGAGAGAGAGGCTGCTCTGAGATGGTCTGGAATTCTGTTGGAACTGTTGTCCAAACGATTGCTGGAAGTTGTTTCTAAACTGGTCCCTGTTAGACTGCTGCCATTGTGCAATTCGGTCTGATCCCTGCTGACTGTTGCTGAGTATTTGCTGGTTTCTGGATAATTCCCGCTGTGAGTTACCAAACTGTTGCTGAGAGGCACCAAAGCCTTGTTGTGTGTTGAAGGAGGGTCTTAGGGAGATAGATCCAGAGCCACTGAACCTCTGGCTTGGCTGGGCGATGAACCTTTGGGAATCGATACTGTTTGGTCTAGAACTGCCAATCCTAGTGGTTGACTGACTGCTGAATCTCTGGGAAGAGAAATTTGGATCTTGGAAGTTGCTGTCCACTCTCTGCTTTGAGCTCTTGAAATTAGTTCCAGAACCACTAACTCCTTGCCCAGAGATGGAACCCTGTCTCAAGCTTGAAGAACCTGACGGAGAATTGCCAGAGCTTCTAAATGACAGTTGAGCACTGCTAAATCCTTGTTGAGGTTCGTTCAAGATTTGGCTGCCTCTAGATCCTGCAGAGCCAGAGACGCCTTGCTGGAACTCATTACCAAAAGAACCTTGGCTGATTTGCAAAACTGCCTTATTTTGGCTACGACGTAAAACTAGCTGTGCTGGTTGGCCAACAAAACTCTGAGCTGTAGCCACAGCCCAAATGGCACCTGTTTAAGAAATATAAATCATATAGCCAGATTGATTATCGCCCCTCTGTGGTAACTAATTTCGTAGTAATATTTAAATACAACAAATGAATAAATATTATCGTATGGATTACTACTTTTTATAGATACCTTATGTTATCCTCTGTATACAAGTTAAAGGTAAAAAGGTATATACAGTATAGGGTACCAAACAATTCTAGATCAATTAATATAAAGAAAAAAAATTCTGAACATGAAATTTAGGGCTACTGTGAAAGTCCACAAAAGTGCATATTAAAGATACTGTAATTATAGGGATGTGCCTTTGAGACCATTAATTATTATTGTTCGATCATGTAGTGATCTTTTCTGTGAATCAGGCGGTATATTGTTCACTATTTAGCATCGACTCAAAAGTATTTTAAATATATTGCCTAGAATTTATTACACATCAGTTATATCTACAGAAAGTTAAACGAGATATATTTAGTAGAATCAGAATATTGAAATATTTTCATAAAATGACTTGATACAGAATGACCTATAGAGAATAGTTGAAAGGTGAAGTAATCATATGAATAGATACCTTATAGGTAATTATAGGAAATGGTATTAGTAATATTACTAAAGTTTATTAGAATGCGCGAATGAATAACAAAATCCCAAGTTGCCTATCAAGTATTATTAGTATGGAGAAGAAGAGAGCATATCCACGAATTACCTAAAATTCAGCACCAAGACACCGGCTTATTAAACGTCCTAGTAAATTAATATAAATTATTTCAGAAAGGACTCGCAGTAGATCTTCATTTGCTTCTATAGGAGCTCTTCTAGGAGAAGGACACTCCAAAATCAAACCATTGTTCTCGAGTCTTGGGTAGTGCCATAGCCTCTGTTCCATGGCCTTTCACTGTCTTGGGTTAGAATTCTCTTGCTTGAGGGTACGTACACTCGGCCACACTATTCTATCTAATTTCTCTGCCTCTTGTTTTGTGAAAGTTTTTATAGTTTATATAGGAAATATTTATTTTAATGTTGTTACTCTTCATCAAATATATTTTTTCCTTATTTCCTTTCCGCACTGGGCTATTTTCTCCGTTGGTGCCCCTGGGCTTATACCATCCTGCTTTTCCAACTAGGGTTATAGCTTAGCAAGTAATAATAATAATAATAATAATAATAATAATAATAATAGTAATAATAATAATAATAATAATTTACCCCTCGCACAGCCAAATGTCTTTTTTTTCTGACACGTTAATGAAAACATTCATTCAAAACACGTTGCATTTAAAATCCTGTCTTTAGTCCTGTCTCATAGACTGCATACATGACAAAGTTCAATATTTTCTAGGTTTGATATTATATTTATCTCTGTAGTTCCTCTAAACTTTAATTTTGTAAAGATGGTATATAACGACTTGATTGTTTTATCATTAATAAGTTTCAGGAGCAAGGAAAATTTTAGACAAAAATTAACGGATTTTTTTAACATTTTTTTGAAATATAATCCTTCACAAAGGAACTGAAATCTGATCAAAAAAGGTTGTGAACGAAATATAGCATGTTAAGCTTAGCATTATCATGCGAATGAAAACAAAAATATCCTGTTCTCTAATTTTCTTTGAGCTTCAGAAGACATAATTCATTTCTTAAGCCATAAAATATGTTAGCGGGTAAAGAGTGTCATATGAAATCACGAAAACTCAGACTTGCACGAAAGTGAAGCACCGCAGTTGAAATGAAATAGGTCACTAAAACATGCATGTTGCAAAATACTGTACTTTGCCTGGAGAAGTATCCTCGTTTATTTTACTTTGTCGTTTTTCTTATAAATTTTTCTTTTTGTATCTCTTATGATATTACATTCTTTGTTCTTTAATTTAATTCCCATACTGGATTGCGTGGTCTTAAATGTACTTGGATTGCACCTTGATTAATAATAATAATAATAATAATAATAATAATAATGATAATAATAATAATATAATTCATAAAAACAGTAATAATAATAATAATAATAATAATAATAATAATAATAATAATAATAATAATAATAATAATAATAATAATAATAATAATAAGAGGAGGGTTTAGTACATATGGATTTAATTTAAAAAAATCATAAGAACAGACTTGCTACTTGGTTTGAAAGTAAAATAGATAATCATTATTGCAAATCCTATGGGGACAGTTGGTTATATTGTTTATAACATATGGATTAAAATATTACTGTTGAAAAATCCATATCTCACTTAATATTAGTTTACAAGTTTCCCAAGAATATTAATATGAAATTATGAATATTCGAAGGATTTTTTTTATTCGTTTTTAGAAGGACGTCACATTCAATTCGGTACTTGCCTAAAATCAGAAACTTCATATTGTATGTTTTGATGAGCACTGCTGAGAATTGTGTCTGGCCCTTCATGGCAAGTGACCCCTTATATACTGCCTGGCACCTGCGGTTGCCAGTTACGCTAATAAATGATCCAGGAGCCAAGTGGCTGCTTCGAGAAACAGGATCGTCAAGTTTTCACGAGTTTTTTTTTTTCTTCTTCTTCTAGGATGTCATGAGACGAATGGTACTGGATAATTTTTCCCTCATGGATTTTTGATAGAATGCTTAGTTTCAAAAACAGTTAAACAAGGCTCAAGGAATACTGAAACTACCTATAAAATGGATCTTACAGCAGACATAAACATAAAATTAATTATAATTTGTAATGTCAAGACTTTATCAGCAAATATGGCAAAGCACAGCAGATATAATTGCCCAGTAAAACTGTAGAAACTCCCATAAACATACAACATCAATTTACGCTCATTCATGACATTCAGATACGTCAAATTTCAAGGGAGATGGGATCAGTTTACAAATTACCGTCGAGTTCCGTAAATTCCTTGGAAGATTTGTTGGTTTCTATTGTGAGATGTGAAAGACTGCAGCCGCTAAAGCAAAAACAATAGAGCACGCAGTAGTCTCTCTCTCTCTCTCTCTCTCTCTCTCTCTCTCTCTCTCTCTCTCTCTCTCTCTCTCTCTCTGTATGTATATATATATATGTGTGTATATAATATATATATATATATATATATATATATATATATATATATATATATATATATATATATATATATATATATATATATATATATATATATATATGTGTGTGTGCGTGTGTATATAAATATGTATATAAATATATATGTATATATATATATATATATATATATATATATATATATATATATATATATATATATACACGTATATACATATATAAACACACACACACACACACACATATATATACAGTATATATATATATATATATATATATATATATATATATATATATATATATATATATATATATATACACACATACAGCTTTGTTTTCTGTTGAGTTCTATTGTTATTACTCTTATTCTTGTTAATATCATTATTATTATTATTAGAACTCCATACAGTTATTACTATTCTTCTTCTTCTTCTTCTTTCTTCTTCTTCTTCTTGTTATTATTATTATTATTATTATCCGGTCTTTGTTCGCTAATAACGAAGCCAATTTTACAGCGTGTGCTTTAAAATTGAACAGCGGTATGACCCATATGGGGGAAGTATAAATACAAAAAATCTTGCAGGTGCATGCAACGCCCTCTATGCACAAAGCAAAAATAATCTTAAACAATTGCTTTTCGAGATCTCAAGAACCGTTCCATCAATTGCTCTCAAATTTCTACTGGAGATACCTTGGGCCATGGTCTAGAGTAGGCACAAGTGTGAGCTAATTCTGTTAAGTAGTTTTTTGAGATATCATGACGTCAAAAATGGCGGCCACATTGTCGAAAATGCTAAATCAGAAACTACTTGCCCGATTTGAACCAAATTTGGTGGAAATGTATATATTTCTAACAAAGTAAACAAATCTACGGTGCTATCCAGCCCGATTTCACGCAAGATTTCATCCTAGCCTGATAAGTACGGGTTAGGTGGACTTCCAAGGAAACCTAGACTGTAAAAAGCTGGTTACTTTGTTAAGAAGTGTAGTTTAGGTCCCTTTATGGGGTTATAATCAACAATATGCTATTTTCAATCTTTATATTGTTTCAATATGCCTAAGAGCAAATTATTGGCAAATTCTGTGTGGAGTTCTTTCTAAGAATTGCTTCAGCAATTTCAATGTTCTCTACTTATTATTATTATTATTATTATTATTATTATTATTGAAGATTAAAGCTGCTTAAGCGCCATTTATCTTGTAATAAATCTTCTCAGTTGCTCTAATTTTTCTTCCCTCAACAGTACTGAATGCCACCATGTTGGTCATTGGTAAGTGGGAGCACAAAATACATAGAAAACTTTATAAACTTTTAATAAACCTTTATTGAAGGTAAACTTGTTAAATACAGAGAACAAAAAAGTTCGGCTGCCACACATTACAAGAGGATACAGGGTTTCTGTTCCCATCTTCAGGCAAGAAGTGGATGGATATAGGAAGGGCTGGTTCTATTTAGACAAGTCAGGGCGGTAGTCAAGTCTGGCGCTGATCGCTGATTGGTCCTCGTGAGTGGAGGCGGTACCAAGTCAGGGACGGAACTTCTGTCCCTTTGGCTGAGGCCCTCGCCGGGAGGTGATCTGTCACAGTCAGGCTGCTTATACACTCACGGTCGTCGGAGTTAGGTAGGATATGAGTAGGTCCAGGCTAGGCTCTCAGCGGGTCTCGGCGTCAGGCAAGCTGTTCTGCCGCTCATATCCCAGGTGTGATGAGTTCTGAACTGCATCCTCCTTGGCTAAGGCACTCGCTGAGAGAGTCTCGGTTACAGACAGGCTGTCTGGTAGCTGATCATCCTCATGCTCTTCGTTGTTGGCAAAAGGTTAGTTAGTGTGCCTACAGGAGGGGAGGAGAAACATCTCTTTAGTTGTGTTGAGGTTTGGCTTTTCCTGTTCGGTGAGCAGGGGCCCCAGGATTTTCAGTCTTCTGCTGTCTGGGGTGTTGCCGATGATCATATTATTCTAACTGATGCCCTTTCGTTTGATGCTCTTATTGTGCACCAGGAATTGGTGCATCTTAATAGCTCTCGGTTAAACATGTCGGGACAAATGTTGAGAAAGTCTCTTAAACGTCTTGTATTCGACTCCCTTTTTACAATTCGTTAATAACTCTAGATTTACCACCTTTCCCCTCTCCTACCTCTAAATAGGTATCAGCATCTGGTAGGTTTTGAATTAGAAAATAAAACCTTAAAGAAACTGAAAGGCTAATGGGGATACCTTAACGTGGTAAAAGGGTTTGAGTATCGCCTTGATCATCAAAGCTGTACTTGTCAGGGCCCCCCATACTACAGTATGTTGGCTTGCTGTGAGCAATCAGACAAAAGTCTCCCACCATCACCAATCTGCACTGGCCAGCGTGGTGATGAAAACTGGCCAAACCTCAGACCTAAATTAACATGTCTGAGGGTTTTCCCTGCATTTGAGTTTGTGTATGGTATTATTATGCCAGTCTACACCTACAAACTTGCTTAGTTTGTCAATCCATCAGCTTCTCTTCCTTCCCCTGCTTCTTTTGCAATCTGTAGGGACTCAATCTGTTATTCTTAATGTCCATCTATTATCTGTCATTCCCATTACATGTCCTACCAAGGTCAGTTTTTTTCTTACATATTGTTAGAATATCCTCTACTTTAGTTTGCTCTCGTATCCATGTCACTCTTTTTCTATCTCTTGGTGTTGATTCCAGTATTATTCTTTCCATAGCTCTATGAATTATAGCTAGCTTATGTTCTAAGGCTTTAGTAAGGCTCCAAGTTTCTGATACATGAGTTAATACTAGTAGGACGATCTGATTAAATACTTTTGTTTTTAAAGAAAGCGACATTTTACTTTTCATAATTTCAATTTGTTTATCCAAAACTCTCCATCCCATGGTTTTCCTTCTTTTAATTTCGGTCTCATGTCCTAAGGAAACATTTACTGTCTGTCCTAAGTATGTATATTCTCCTGGGGAAACACTTACTGCCTGTCTTAAGTATGTTCTAGTGTCCAGGACCATAATCCCTATTTGTTGTTTCTCTCCATTTTCATTGAACAATATCTTAGTTTTACTCATATTCATTCTAAATTATATATATATATATATATATATATATATATATATATATATATATATATATATATATATATATGATGTATATATATATATATATATATATATATATATATATATATATATATATATATATGATGTATATATATATATATATATATATATATATATATATATATATATATATATATATACGTGTGTGTGCCTAGATTAAATTGTATAAAAACATTTCAGCGGAATAAAATCATTTCATTGTATCGATTCTCTCTCTTGAGAGCGGTCAAGAGAAACAATGTATATCTGGTTTAATTACATTTTCTTTTGTAATTCCCGTCTCCCAAACTGTACGTTTGTATCAGTTGTTAATTTAGGAAGACCTTAGCACTAATAACCTAATAAAACTATCATAGAATTAGTTTTATTTCAGCATATTGGCTTCGTTTTCTTACTGAGAAGAGGGTCATAAATCCCCCTACCAAAATCCCCATGTAATCAACACTTTTGTTAATCATTCAAATAGATTGCGTCGACTTTCATTAAAGGAGACAGTAAAATATTGCTGTCAATCTGAAAAAAAAAAGATATCCTCGAGTTGATTGCAAACCCCAACGTAAAACTTCCGGCAACGACATGTTGATTGATATTGGTAAAACCTGGTCAAAATTGAAACGGAAATCGTATGAACTGAAAGGGCATGTCAGACTACAATGGTATTTAAGCGTTTTAATCACATCAAGTAATATTTTTGGTGAATGGTCATACCGGGTTGCAGAATTGAAATGCCCAATATTTGCTTATAGAAATTGTTAGGTAAAGAGAAGATGTACAGTTTAACACATGAAATCCCTGTCTACCTCTCTCTGAGGATGTATACTGTCACATCCTTACTGCGCGGGAAGTTCTTGTGTGTAGTCCTGCACTCCAACTGTACAGGATAAATCCTAGTAGTTAATGGACAAAGTTTAATACTGTTATATCTCCTATTCATGATTGTGTCTTATCTTTTCCTTATTGTTTTAATCCAAAATCTGCCAACACCATTCTATGTTAAGCTTCAACAGATTCATTTCGAATGATTATTCGGAAAGAATCAAGAATGATTTTCTTGTCTTCTTTCGTAACTAAACATTGTCTATTTGAGTCTCATTTTATCCACTTTTTTCATGTTACAAGATGAATTCTCATTTTTTTCAAACTGTATATCAGAATATGTCATCTTTACATTTCTGTTATATACGTGTTTTTATTGTTCATTTCAGTATATGCTTATTATAGCTTTCTTTATTCTATTTTTGGGGTTCTTTCATGCTATGACCTTTCAAAAAGCTAGTCTTAGTATTCATATTTGTAAAAAACACAGCCTGATTCAGCACAGAGAAATGATGCATGATGTTATATTATTATCATTAATGTGAAAAATAATTTTCTCAAGTTACAAGAGATTCTGTGTATATTTGTAATGGAGCAGATGTCTATTCTCTTAGGTTTTAACAGCAAGATGGCTGGTGCCTACCTTGTTTTGTCATTCATGGGCTGAAGATTTTTGGCTCTCTTTCCCTCTGGAATTGAATTGGCCTGTAACTTTTCTGCCATTCTCCGAAAAATCAAGCTTTACTATATTCTTAGAAAAGCCTGACAATATGCATTTTTTTTTCTGTACTGGGGAAAATGCTAGACTTTAGTAGAAGAAAATTAGGAGTCCCAAACCTTATGTTTATATAATAATGTGGGTAATCATAGAAACATACTTTGAATCAGAAGAGGTTCGGTAGAAGAGAATGCCTTTGATAGAAGTTATTGCAGAGGGTACATCAGGCAACCGACCCCTTAATTTAGGGATAACGGTGGGAAAGATATTGAATCATTAAATATCTTTTTATGCTAAAAGTCATGAGCTATGAGTTTAAACAGGCCCTTGCTTGTGCATCCTCCAGCTAGTGTTATTGGGTGAGGACAGCTATATGTAAGCGAACTTTTGTTGTTTTGTTACTGAATAAAAAAAGCTGAAGTCTTGATGTAGGTAACTTGATCTGAGGTAACATCGGATTGTGATCCACATAGCTTCAAGCAAATTTTGTTCTAGATTAATAAAATGTTTTTATCATTTTCTTTTTCCACTGGTAACTTGAGCGGTTAATGTACTCGAGTTTCAATGTTTTCTTTCTGGAATTTATTTATTTTCATATAGATACCGTTACTTGAAAAGTTCCAATCCCATTTCTAAATTCTTTAATTTCTTTGTGTTATATCTATTTTTTTTTAAATATTTTAAAATTTACCTTGTGTTTAATGCTTGAAAGAGTTTTTAGTTTCTGAAGCAGGATTTTCAATTAATCTCTGGGATCTAGGTAAGAAATATGTCAGTAGGCTCTTAATAAAAAGTTTTATTAAAGATGAACAAACATGTGCCACTGTTAGCCTTGGACTTATGTGTGTTAATGGTTCGTAATGCATTTAAAATTTCTGCTAATTATATTTCCACAGGTATTTTATATATATATATATATATATATATATATATATATATATATATATATATATATGTGTGTGTGTGTGTGTGTGTGTGTTTGTATATATATATATATATATATATATATATATATATATATATATATATATATACATATATATATATATATATATATATATATATATATATATATATATATATATATATATACATATATATATATATATATATATATATATATATATATATATATATATATGTGTGTGTGTGTGTGTGTGTATATAATATATATACATATGTGTGTATAATATATATGTATATATATATATATATATATATATATAAATATATATATATATATATGTATATATATATATATATATATATATATATATATATATATATATATTCCTTTCTGAGTGGGGATAATTTAACGTGGTAAAAGGGTTTGCGTATTGCCATGATCAGCTTAGCTTTACTAGTCAGGGCCACCCATACTAGGTTAGTTCCCTGTGAGCGATCAGATGAAAACCTCACACCATCACAAGTTCGCACTGGCCAGCGTGGTGATGAAAACTGACCAAACCCCGAACATGAATTGACATTTCTGATACTTTTGTCCTGCAGTGGACTAGAAAGGACTGAATTTGTTGTTGTTGCCGAATTACTGCATACATATATATATATATATATATATATATATATATATATATATATATATATATATATATATATATATATATATATATATATATGTATATATATATAATATATGTATATATATATATATTTGTGTGTGTATGTATATAGCCACAGACTGATAGACATGTAAACTAAAAACAGACAGACAATGTAACAGCAAAACCTATAAATATAATCTTCATGTGCAGCAGTACATAAGAAAAATGAAAGAACAATTGAAAGATGCGCTACTTTCATAATGGGTGAATCTTGTTAATTTTGTTGAAAAGAGACGCATGATGTCCTAAGAGTTTTGATTCCGATGCCCATCACATGAAGTCATATATTTTCATATAGAAACGTACTTGCAGATATTCTCCTTTATTTACGTTCAGATTGTTTAAAGGTCGTTCGCGTCAGAAGAAGCTAAACTTCTGTTAAAATTCCAGGATGAAAATAGATGCAATCTCTTAGATAATGACTCATTAGCGGTGATGTAAGAGTTAATATAGGTACGCCTGACGATACAAAAGTAGAACAGGCAGTTTTGAATTTGGAAGGACCAGTCAACCCAAAACAAAAGATTACGAAAGGAATTTCATTTTCATGGAGACGTTCGATGCATTATTTAATGACGAAAAACATATGAAAAGCTGTAAAAAAATAATTTCACTCCAAAACTAAAAATTAGAGATGACTATTCGCGTAACGAAAAGGGATATCGATCCTCTGTATTCATTTAAGATAACCAACCGATGTAACCTTTATTTCTATGGCTTCCCAAACTCCTAGATGGAGCCCCTATACACCCTGCGATAAAATGAGAAACACCTTCATGAACCCATTATCACCCTTCTTTAGAGCAATATCATCCTCCCATATGAAACATAAGGAGGAGTTTCTTGTTATTTTAGTAACTTACAAGTATTGAACAGAGATTTTTAAAAGAAGTGTAGGACACTGTGTTGCTCTTTAAAGGTTTAAAGGCCGCACATGAATGGCAGATGTAAGAGACAGTGACATTGACCTATCAAGCAGGACAATGCCCTAAAGACTGACCATATATACATATGATTAGCGCCCAAGCCCCCTCTCTCCCTAATCTAGGACAAAGGAAGCCCAGGCATTGGCTGCTGATGACTCAGCAGATAGACCTATAGGCTCCCCCATTAAAAGTTCCTCATGAATAGCAGAGGCAAGGGACAGGACCAGGGAGGACCAGGCAATGCTTGCAAAAACTCAGTAAGTAGTCGTATAGTCTCCCCCAAACCGCCATTCCCTAGCTCTTAAGGATGGTGAGATTGCTGACAATACGAGCTTACATAGGTCTTGAATACAATCCAACACATTGACAGGCAATGATGTTTCCAATAGCCTACCACAGTATTGCTCTATGGTGAGATAAAGTATGGGGAAAATTACGTCTGAATTTTAGATTTAATGTTTATTCCCGATGCCTACACATACACCAGAATAGTCCTCATACATCTGACAACAGTGAGATTACCAAACAATTCTTCTTTACCCATGGGGTTAAGTACTGCACTTTAATTGTTCAGTGGCTACTTTCCTCTTGGTAAGGGTAGAAGAGAGACTTTAGCTGTGGTAAGCAGCTCCTCTAAGAGAAGGACACTTCAAAATAAAACCATTGTTCTCTAGTCGTGTGTAGTACCATAGCCTCTGTACCATGGTCTTTCACTGTCTTTAGAGTTGTTTTGCTTGAGGGTACACTCAAGCACATGATTCTTTTTAATTTCTCTTCCACTTGTTTGTTAAAGTTTTTATAGTTGATATATGAAATATTTATTTTAACGTTGTTACTCTGCTTAAAATATTTGATTTTTCCTTGTTTCCTTTCCTCGATGGGCTATTTTCCCACTTGGGGCCCCTGGGCTTATAGCATCCTGCTTAACTAACTAGGATTGTAGCTTAGCAAGTAATAATGATAATAAAGGAATCAAGTATTTTAAGAAACTTAGGAAACAGAAAACAAATGTTCAACTAGTTCCTGATTGAAGTCATACAAAGATAATTTTCTCCTTGGTCTCAATAAAACCAGAATTAATCAGCCACTGAACAAAACAAATAACATTTTTCTTTGATTAGCATCTTCCACATAATGAAGGTTTGTTATAATATGATCAGCCCCGTTTCCTCCTTTAATAATAAACCTTTAAATAGGTTAATTCAAAACGGACATCGTGTTCTTTAATGAACCCCAAAACATGATGGAGCTTAAATATGAGTATGGCTGGGAAAATTCTGAAATTTATGTTATAACTAATAGAAGACTATTTGTCCTCCCTAGACATTTTCATCAAAAGAGAAAATCAAATGTGGTTTAGTGCTTATAGTAAGCTAACTTTTAATATTCCTTTCACTTCTCAAATTATCATGAAGTGTCCTTGAAGAATATGGTTGTGTGCAATTCATTACTTAGATCGATTATGATATATTCCCAAGGCTATCTAGATAAAGAGAGCTATATATATGTATTATTGTTAAAAGCTTGTACAGAAGCTTCCCTTACGCTGATCTTTTATTTGTTAAGTCGAGAGAGAGAGAGAGAGAGAGAGAGAGAGAGAGAGAGAGAGAGAGAAAGAGAGAGAGATGGTTAAAATGAAACCTCTGAACAGTCAAATCAAGCGTGGCAGTCATCCAAGGTAGAACCCAATAAACTGAGCATAACGTGGCTCTGCATGTCCTTCCCGGACCCAATCCCGATGCATACGACTAAAATTCTACCGGCCAAACAACCCGAAAGCTCCTCGAGGTCGCCTGACCTCGTGTCTCCGGAGAAACAAGCCCCTCAGGCGTATCATCGTACCCTCCGTAAAAAGAGCCGTGCCAGATTTTCAGCTCAATCTGCCTGTCCATTTCCGGTTAGTCGGGTATCTGTATTGACTCTGGTCGGGACAACCAGGTAACATTACCGGAGTGACATGCAATTGGGAGGTATCCGTTTTAAAGCCACTCATTTCTGGAGTCTTGTTTGGCTGTTTTGCAAACTCCTAAGACTGCATATTGTAAGCACAAAGCTTTGTTTTGATAGATATCTCGGTTCAAACTGCCCGCACCTTCTCTAAAAGACATATTTTGGAATTTGACTACTCAATAGATTGAATAAATAAATGGCTGGAATCCACTGACATAAGAAAATCCTGATTTAGAAAGCCTTCCAAGCCAATATCAATTTCTTGGATGAAAGTAAAAGTAATTCACGTGTCTCTTGTGCTTCCCAAAAGCACAATGAAAGTTGATTTATCATTCCTGAATTATCATTATTGTCATGATTATTATTATTGTTGATGTTTTTGCTCTTGCATGAGATCGCCATTTCAAGTGTAATTCATATTTTTTCCATATCTTTTATTTGCGTCTCATATTAAATTTCAACTCAAGAAATAAGTTTATTAAATTCGTTAGAAATAATGTTTGAATAATATATAATTATCAGTTACAAAAGTCTCAAACATTATGTAATTAAGAGATTATATTGTTAAAGGATATATATATATACATATATATATATATATATATATATATATATATATATATATATATATATATATATATATATACATATATATATATATAAAATATCATCATCTCCTACGCCTATTGTCGCAGACAGCCTCAGTTAGATTTCGCCAGTCGTCTCTATCTTGAGATTTTAAATCAATATATTTCCATTCATCTCCTACTTCACGGTTCCATAATCGTCAGCCATGTAGGACTGGGTCTTCCAACTCTTCCAGTGCCTTGTGGATCCCATTTGAATGTTTGGTGAACTAGTCTCTCTTGGGGAGTGTGAAGAGCATGTCCAAACCATCTACATCTACCCCTCATCATGATCTCATCCAAATAAAGCACTCGGATAATCCCTCATATAGTTTCAATTCTAATCCTACCCTGCCATTTAACTCCAAATATTCTTCTGAGAGCTTTGTTCTCAAATCTTCATAATCTGTTGGATATTGTTTCATTGTCATACCACGACTCATGTCCATAGAGTAACACTGATCTCACTAAACTGATATATAGCCTGAGTTTTATATGTAATTTCAGGCGATTTGATTTCCAAATTTTACTTAACACAGCCATTGTCCAATTTGCTTTTTTCAACCTTTCATTAAACTCAAATTCTAAAGATCCTGTATTAGAGATCATAGTTCCAAAATGTTTAAATGATTTCACTACATTAATCTTTCTCCTTCAATTAGATTTCTTCTTCAATTGCATATTCCGTTCTCATCATATCTGTCTTCCTTCTATTTATTTTGAGTCCAAATTCATGTGATATTTCATGGATTTTGGTAAGCAGGTTTTATATATATATATATATATATATATATATATATATATATATATATATATATATATATATATATATACACACCAAGGCACTTCCCCCAATTTTGGGGGGTAGCCGACATCAAACAAATAAAACAAAAAAGGGGACGTCTCCTCTCTATGTTCCTCCCAGCCTGACAAGGGACTCAACCGACTTCAGCTGGTACTGCTAGGGTGGCACAGCCCACCCTCCCACATTATCCACCACAGATGAAGCTTCATAATGCTGAATCCCCTACTGCTGCTAACTTCGTGGTCATCCAAGGCACCGGAGGAAGCAGCAAGGCCTACCGGAACTGCTTCACAATCGCTCGCCATTCATTCCTATTTCTAGCACGCTCTCTTGCCTCTCTCACATCTATCCTCCTATCACCCAGAGCTTCCTTCACTCCATCCATCCACCCAAACCCTGGCCTTCCTCTTGTACTTCTCCCATCAACTCTTGCATTCATCACCTTCTTTAGCAGACAGCCATTTTCCTTTCTCTCAACATGGCCAAACCACCTCAACACATTCATATCCACTCTAGCTGCTAACTAATTTCTTACACCCGTTCTCACCCTCACTACTTCGTTCCTAATCCTATCTATCAGCCATACTCCTTATACACTTCATCTCAAACACATTCAATTTCTGTCTCTCCGTCACTTTCATTCCCCACAACTCTGATCCATACATCACAGTTGGTGCAATCACTTTCTCATACAGAACTCTCATTACATTCATGCCCAATCGTCTATTTTTTACTACTCCTTTAACTGCTCCCAACACTTTGCATCCTTCATTCACTTTCTGACGTCTGCTTCCACTCCACCATTTGCTGCAACAACAGACCCCAAGTACTTGAACTGATCCACCTCCTCAAGTAACTCTCCATTCAACATGACATTCAACCTTGCACCACCTTCCCTTCTCATACATATCATAACCTTTCTCTTACCCACATTACCTCTCAACTTCCTTCTCTCACACACCCTTCCAAATTCTGTCACTTCTCTTCCGCGTCTGCATTGGTAACGTCTCTGCCTGGTGTTTGCCAGTAGGGGGTTCGAGTCCCACTCAGCCTCGTTAGTGCCATTAGTGTCTGCAACCTTACCATCCTTTTGAGCTAAGGTTGGGGGGTTTAGGGGAGCCTATAGGTCTATCTGCTGAGTCATCAGCAGCCCCTGCCTGGCCCTCCCTTGTCCTAGCTTGGGTGGAGAGGAGGCCTGGGCGCTGATCATATAATATATGGTCAGTCTCTAGGGCATTGTCCTGATTGCTAGGGCAATGTCACTGTCCCTTGCCTCTACCATTCATGAGCGACCTTTAAAACCTTTAAACAACTGATTTACCTCCCATTCATGGTCATTCTCGTCCAAGTACTTGAGCATTCACCTCTTTCACAACTCCATCAACATACAAGTTAAACAACCACGGTGACATCACACATCCCTGTCTCAGTCCCACTCTCACCGAAAACCAATCACTCACTTCATTTCCTATCCGAACACATGCTTTACTACCTTTATAGAAACTTTTCACTGCTTGCAACAACTTTCCACCAACTCCATATAACCTCATCACATTCCACAATGCTTCCCTATCAACTCTATCATACGCTTTCTCCAGATCCATAAACGCAACATACACATCCTTACCATTTGCTAAATATTTCTCGCATATTTGGCTAACTGTAAAAATCTGATTCATACAACCCCTATCTCTTCTAAAACCACCCTGTACTTATAAGATTGCATTCTCTGTTTTATCCTTAATCCTATTAATCATTACTCTACCATACACTTTTCCCACCACACTCAACAAACTAATATCCCTTGAATTACAACACTCATGCACATCTCCCTTACTCTTGTATAGTGGTACAATACACGCACAAACCCAATCTACTGGTACCATTGACAACACAAAACACACATTAAACAATCCCACCAACCATTCAATTACAGTCACACCCCCTTCCTTCAACATCTCAGCTCTCACAACATCCATACCAGATGCTTTTCCTACTCTCGTTTCATCTAGTGCTCTCCTCACTTCCTCTCTTGTAATCTCTCTCTCTCTCATTTTCATCTCCCATCACCGGCACCTCAACACCTGCAATAGCAATTATATCTGCCTCCCTATTATCTTCAACATTCAGTAAACTTTCAAAATACTCTGCCCACCTTTTCCTTGCTTCCTCGCCTTTTAACAACCTTCCATTTCCATCTGTCACTATCTCTTCAATTCTTGAACCCGCCTTCCTTACTCTCTTCACTTCTTTTCAAAACTTCTTATTCTCTTCATATGAACGACCCAATCCCTGACCCCACCTCAGGTCAGCTGCCCTCTTTCCCTCACTTACCTTGCGCTTTACTTCCACATTTTTCTCTCTATATCTTTCATACTTATCTACACTATTACTCTGCAGCCATTCTTCAAAAGCCCTCTTTTTCTCTTCCATTTTTACCTTCACTCCTTCATTCCACCATTCACTGCCCTTCCTCATGCTGCCTCCAACAAACTTCTTACTACACACATCACTTGCAATCCCAACAAAATTTTCTTTTACTAACTTCCACTCCTCCTCTAAAATACCAGTTTATCTTACTTCTCATTTCGTCATATGCCATTTTCAACTTTTCTTGATATTTACTTTTTACCCCCCGGTTTTATAATCTCTTCAACTCTCACTAGCTCCCTTTTACATCCACCTACTCTATTCCCCCACTCTTTTGCTACAACTAATTTTCCTTCCACCAAAAAATTATCAGACATACCGTTAGCCATACCCCTAAACACGTGCACGTCTTTCAATCTTCCAAACATTCTCTTAGTTATTAACACATAATCCATTAAAGCCTTTTCTACCACTCTTCCATTTGCCACTCTTACCCATGTATACTTGTTTTTATCTTTCTTTTAGAAAAAGCTAGAACTTGTACATGTATGTATATATATATATATATATATATATATATATATATATATATATATATATATATACATATATACTGTTATATATACATATATATATATATATACATATATATATATATATATATATATATATATATATATATATATATATATATATATATATATATATATTGTCATGAATAGGAGACACGAAGGGAATAATTTGAATGATGTACTTGAAGCTGATGAAGACCTTGATGTTCCCATGAATGGATTCAGTGTGTTTGAGGTTGAGGCTATCATTAAAAAAAAGTCCCTGGATACAATGGAATAACTGCCAAGAGGATATTGGCTGAAAATAAAGTGACTACTGGAATTCTTACAAGATTATTTTGTAGAATGGGAGATAGGATTGTTGGTAAAAATGGCAAAAAAAAAGGAGACCAGACTGATTGCAATAATTACAGAGGAATTGCAATTATTACAGAGGAATCTCACTTACGTCAGTTGCCATGAAAATATATGCATGCTTATTTTAAACAACAATATTACTCAACAATCGAAAATGTCAGGTTGGCATTAACTAACAGAAGTGCTAAAGATTGACATGGATACTCTCTACTTACTAAGTACGAAGTTCTACAATGCAGAAATGCTGAGAAACTGATAAAGAAGCGATGTTCTAGAACAAGCATCTGGACAATGGTCTGCATAGATGACGTCATAAATCATGCTTTTATCACCACTGTTCATGCCATAGTTGCTGAGCTGTCCAAGCAATACACCAATGTGGCATATAAAGCTATTTACCTTTTTAATTCCTGCTGTACATAGAGTCAAAAGAGACAAAAGCGATCAAGAACTAGAGAAGCCGTCA
>NC_090736.1:58388930-58406430 GCF_036898095.1 Palaemon carinicauda | reverse complement strand
AGCTCCTCTTCTTGCTAACTTGCACAAAACAACAGATAACTTTGGAGCTAAGAAATCTACTGTCTTTATAAAAAACAAAGGAAAAATACCATTTGGGTCTACATCTCCATAAGCATCAAGGTCCATCAACAGAGCTTTAATTTCACGAGATTGAAAAGCTAAACTAGTTACTTTAGCCTCAGGAAAACAGGATTGAGGTAGTTCAAGTTTTTCATTACTCTGTTTACTGTCAAAAACATCAGCCAACAGGGTTGCCTTTTCCTTTGGATAGTGAGTGACTGAGCCATCTGGTTTAAGTAAAGGAGGAACTGTTGCATCCACAACAAAGAGTGCAGATTTAAGGATAGACCACCATTTATGTTCCTGAGTTGTACCAGAAAGGGTTTCTTTTATGGTTAAATTGTACTCCTTTTCAGTTGAGGCATAAACTCTCTGAGCAAAAGCTCGAAGCTGAGTATAGTTGTTCCAGGTCAAACCTGATCTGTTACCCTTCCAAAGATGATAGGCCTCCTGCTTCTCCAAATAAGCACGTCTACAATCATCATTGAACCATGGTTTGCCCTCCACTCGGTACCTTAGCACACGAGAAGGGATACGCTTATCAATTATGTTGACTAGATTCTCATTCAAAGGAACACTAGGATCTACACTACTATAGAATTGTGACCAATTCAAGCACAAAAAATCATGAAAAATCCCATTCCAGTCTGCTTGAGATTTCATATAAATTTTACAAGAATATGATATATTTGGGACAGGCTGCTCAGTCTTCACTACTAATGAAATCAAGGCATGATCAGATGTCCCGACTGGAGAACCAACCTTACTAGTTATAACGCCAGGGGAGTCAGTGTATATGAGGTCCAAGCAATTACCAGACCTGTGAGTAGCTTCATTTATGATTTGCACACAGCCTGATTCAGAGGCAAAGTCTAAAGCTCTTAAGCCATGGCGATCGGTAGGAGAGATAGAAGTTAACCACTCCCTATGGTGAGCAATAAAATCACCAACAAAGACAAAAGAAGCCTTTCTATCATCTTGTATCTTAGTCATAATGGTAAGAAGACAATCGAAGATAGAATCATCCATGTCTGGATTTCGGTAGATCGAACACAAATAAAAGCTGTTATGCCTGCCACAAACTTTTATTACTTGAATCTCATGACATCCACATTGATAGCAGGACTTACGAGAAGCAGGGTACTCGGTTCTAATATACACCGCCATTCCCCTGGCCCTAGGGATGGCATCAAGTTTCAACATTATTGGTTTCTAAAAACCAGTTATAAGGAGCTAAATGAGTGCCTCAAATTAGAGACCAAAGTTTCTGAGCACAAAAGAATATCATACTGTCTGGACGCAACTGTAAGGTCTTGGATATTTGTATGAAGACCACGAATATTCCAATACAAAAGACGACATTGACGAAATCTAGGACGTACTGGTCCCGGATTTCGCTCAATGTCTCCAGACAGCATAAGAATTAATAGAAATAGAAAAGAGACATCATACTTAAAAACTAGATTAACAAGAATTATATATAAAAAAACAATATGTACAGAATTATAAATAAAGTTATCGATGACACCCATAGACTATAGTAAAAAGTCAGAAAAACTGGTCAACATGGAGGAGCCGATACACCATGCAAGGCTAAATACCCTCCAGGATAGCCACTTCAACTGAATGGAGGACCCTAAGGATGGTTTTGAGAAGAAAAAGAATCAGAAAAAGGAAAAGACAACCTCTTGATTAACCACCAGGCATCCATGACCCTTCTATCAAGCCTGCCCAACACACTATTTCCAAAAACAATAGGAAGAAAAAAAAAATAATAAGATAGAATAGTGTGCCCGAGTGTACCCTCAAGCAAGAGAACTCTAATCCAAGAGAGTGGAAGACCCTGGTACAGAGGCTATGGGACTACCCAAGACTAGAGAACAGTGGTTTGATTTTGGAGTGTCCTTCTCCTAGAAGAGCTTCTTACCATAGCTAAAGAGTCTCTTCTACCCTTACCAAGAGGAAAGCACACTGAACAAATTGCACTACAGTAATTAACTCCTTGGGTGAAAAAGTGTTTAGTATCTCATTGTTGTGAGGTGTATGAGGAAAGACGAGAATATGTAAAGAATAGGCCAGACTATTATTTGTTAGTGTAGGCAAAGAAAAAATAAGCCGTAACCAGAGAGAGGTATCCAATGCATTACTGTCTGGCAAATCAAAGGATCCAATACCTCTCTAGTGGTAGTATCTCAACGGGCAGTTGGTGCCCTGGCCAACCTACTAAACTTATTCATAATGTAGAATCGCCAAAGTTTCACTTAAAGAACCTATTATATTTTCTGACAAAATAAGAAAGTAATGAATTCAATGAATATATGAACATAGCTGAGTTTTTGAGTTTTGAAATCGTTTTCTGAGTTATGTTTATTGTAAGGAGCTTTTATACGTTTGGTAAAGACTCTCTCTCTCTCTCTCTCTCTCTCTCTCTCTCTCTCTCTCTCTCTCTCTCTCTCTCTCTCTCTCTCTCTCTCTCTCTCTCTCTCTATATATATATATATATATATATATATATGTATAATATATATATATATATATATATATATATATATATATATATATATATATTTATATATATATATATATATATATATATATATTATATACATACATACATACATATTAGTTTAATTTACTGACACTGGTGAATGATGTCGTTGATTTTAGGATGCTAACATTCTCAGAGAGGAATATAGATGGAAGTCATTACTAATCCGCATATATATATATATATATATATATATATATATATATATATATATATATATATATATGCAGTATGTATGAATGTATGCATATATATATATATATATATATATATATATATATATATATATATATATATATTGTGTATATATATATATATATATATATATATATATATATATATATATATATATATATATATATATATTCAAATAAGCCATATATATTTTTGATACATTAATGTCTGGATTCTCTTAACGACCTTGGGATCAGAGCCCCAGGCGAAATCACACAAAGACAAGAGCTTGTGACCGGCATACACAAAATCAAAGAAAATTAAATGTTGCTTCTTTACTTTTAATGACACATCAAATTCATTCAAAATATTGAAATGGGAAAAGAATATAAAAAGAAACACGCAAAAAGAAAAAAAAAAACGTTTCTTTACAAATTTATTTTAAAAGAAAATTAAATGTTGCTTCCTTACTTTTAATGGCAATTCAAATTGATTAAAAATATTGATAGAGAAAAGAGCATTAAAGTAGACAAACAAATACATACATAAAATCATATTAACATTTTAACTTGATTGATTTATGAATTGGGTAAAAACAAACTTTATCTTTCATTCCAAAATCTCTTGTAAGAATTCATTTCTATATCACCCCATCTTCCAATTAATAGCCTACAGTAACATACCCTTTTCCCCTTCTATTGTCATTCGTTCCATCTCGTTATCTATGGCAAACTCTACAAACACTCAGAGTTGTCCATACACTTCTCACTCTTTAGGGCTTCCCCCACCTTCAATTCGTTAGCAATTTTTCTAGGCAGATTTCGGCTTTTTGTCACACTCATATTGAGCATATATAGAGGGGAATTTACTCCTCGATAGGTACTCCTTTTCAGTGAACTTTTAATAGTTGAAATTTCAATTAAAACATTCAGAACGGAAAGATTTTAGGTATAAAAGAAAAAAAAATACATAGCACATTCAATTATGAAGCGTAACGAGTAATAAAAGAAAAAAAAAAGGCTGGCACCCAACCTCGGATAAGAGGGACATATATCTCCTCCATTTGACAGAGTAAACGAACTTTCATTCATATACTCTTTTCATTCCTGCAAATAATGTCAGCACTTTATTCTTAATGGAGATATAAGAAGCCATTATGGGCAAACTTCTACCCCTCACGTATTACTCTCATCAAGATCGCATATTCATCAAAAATTACATCCAAATATCAATTCCGTCTCACATTTGCAGCAGTCGACATAGCCATGAGTGGGTACCAGTATCATCTAAAGAAAAAAAAACCTCGGTGTGTTTTTCCCTGTGTTTATAGCCAAATGACCCCTGAGCATCTATATTTCATTCTTCTCGTATAAGAACTTGTAATATCTCAAAAATTTAACAAAGTTAAGCATTATGTCAAACGACGATAATCTTATGACACTCCTATTCAGTAATAGGAAGCAATTAAACGACGATGATTTTATGAACGACTTCTATTCAGTGATAGGAAGCAATAAAACTACGATGATTTTATGACACTCATATTCAGTAATAGGAAACGATGAAATGACGATGGCTTTATGAACGACTTGTGTTCAGTAATAGGAAGCAATCAAACGACGATGATTTCAGAAACGACTTGTATTCAGTAATAGGAACCAATAAGAACACGATGATTTTATGAACTGTTCGTATTCAGTGATAGGACGCAATCAATTGACAATATTTTTATAAACTACTCTTATTCAGTAATAGGACGCAATCACACGACGAGGATTTTATGAATGACTCTTATTCAGTAATAGGACGCAATCAGACGACGAGGATTTTATGAATGACTTATGCAGTAATAGGACGCAATCAGACGATGAGGATTTTATGAATAACTCTTATTCAGTAATAGGAAGCAATCAGACGACAAGTTATTTTAAATGACTCCTATTCAGTAATAGGACGCAATCAGACGATGAAGATTTTATGAATGACTCTTACTCAGTAATAAGATGCAATCAGACGACAAGGATTTTATGAATGACTCTTATTTAGTAATAGGACGCAATCAGACAACGAGAATATTATGAATGACTCTTATTCAGTAATAGGATGCAATCAGACGACGAGGATTTTATGAATGACTCTTATTCAGTAATAGGATGCAATCAGACGACGAGGATTTTATGAATGACTCTTATTCAGTAATAGGACGCAATTAGATGACGAGGATTTTATGAATGACTCTTATTCAGTAATAGGACGCAATCAGACGATGAGGATTTTTTAAATGACTCTTATTCAGTAATAGGACGCAATAAGACGATGAGGATTTTTTAAATGACTCTTATTCAGTAATAGGACGCAATCGGACAACGAGGATCTTTTAAATGACTCTTATTCAGTAATAGGATGCAATCAGACAACAAGGATTTTATGAATGACTCTTATTCAGTAATAGGACGCAATCCGATGACAAGGACTTTTTAAATGAGTCTTATTTAGTAATAAGACACAATCAGACGACGAGGATTTTATAAATAAAACCTATTTAGTAATAGGACGTAATCAGACGACGAGGATTTTTTTAAAATGACTTATTCAGTAGCAGGACGCTATCAGACGACGAGAATTTTATGAGGGATTCTTATTCAGTAATAGGACGCAATCAGACGACGAGGATTTTTTAAATGACTTTTACTCATTAATAGGACACTATCAGATAACGGGAATTTTATGAATGACTCTTATTCAGTAATAGGACGCAATCGTACGAAAAGGATTTTTTAAATGACTCTTATTAAGTAATAGGACGCAATCAGACAACGAGAATTT
Organism: Palaemon carinicauda; assembly: GCF_036898095.1. Lineage (NCBI taxonomy): Eukaryota > Metazoa > Arthropoda > Malacostraca > Decapoda > Palaemonidae > Palaemon > Palaemon carinicauda. The sequence continues at coordinate 58,400,822 of NC_090736.1, read as the reverse complement.
TTCAAATGACTCTTATTCGGTAATAGGATGGAATCATATGACAAGGATTTTATGAATGACTTTTATTTAGTAATAGGACACAATCAGATGACGAGGATTTTATGAATGAAACCTATTCAGTGATAGGACCTTATCAGACGACGAGAATTTTATTAATTACTTATTCAGTAATAGGACGCAATCAGACGACGAGGATTTTTTAAATGATTCTTAATCAGTAATAGGACCCAATCAGACGATGGATTTTATAAATGACTCCTATTCAGTAATAGGACCCAATCAGATGACGAGGATTTTATGAGTGACTCTTATTCAGTAATAGGATGCAATCAGACGACGAGGATTTTATGAATGACTCATATTCAGTAATAGGACGCAATCAGACTTTGAGGATTTTATGAATGACTCTTATTCAGTAAAAGGACGCAATCAGATGACGAGGATTTTATGAATGACTCTTATTCGGTAATAGGACGCAATCAGACGACGAGGATTTTTTGAATGACACTTATTCAGTAATAGGATGCATTCAGACGACGAGAATTTTATGAAAGACTCCTAGTCAGTATCCTATTCAGTAATAGGACGCAATAAGACTATTCAGTAATAGGAGGCAATAAGACGATGAGGATTTTATGAATGACTCCTATTCAGTGATAGGACGCAATCAAATGATAATGCTTTTATGGATAACTCTTATTCAATAATACGGCGGAATCATTAGTTGACTTCAATCATAGTGATGTACAGGAGGCATCCCCTGTCTTGATAAGGAATGTAGTTTTTTCTACAGGTCATAGTCAAAGACGCAGCGGGGGTGGAATTAAATTTTCCATTCGATGAACTCTCTGTAAGGTGGTGAAATACACCGATAAAAGTATCATATTTTCGACTAAAGGTGAGAGAGAGAGAGAGAGAGAGAGAGAGAGAGAGAGAGAGAGAGAGAGAGAGAGAGAGAGAGAGAGATGATATTTGAAGAGCTAAAGGCTTTACAATTGCTCTCTTCCTGAGTTTTTGGGTTTTATTCTTTAAATACTATATACTCTTAACTCTTGATTGGCCATCCCATTGACTTGATAAAATATATGTCCCTTAAAAAAAAATTGTATTTATTCGAGACAGATTATTAAAACATTGAAATAAATTCCACCCACAGGTTCATATTTGAAATATGGAAATATAAGAATATGCTTTAAAATTCAATAAGGGTTTATTTAATGGTCATAAAGATATGAAGAGGCCTTTTCATATTCGAGAAATTCATCGACAAAATTGCCGACCAGTGTTGTTAGTTCCACATTTATTTACAGTAATGTTTATCATTGACGATTAATCTAGCCAATGAATCTTCTTTGGATTTAGTCAGTCAATGGAGAGAAGACAGAATGGCCCTCAGTCCCAGCTCTAGCGGGTTACTACGAATCTCCCGGTTTATAAATACTAAAGAAAAATAAAAAAATTGGTAACGGTAATATTAGAACCATGAATCACGTTGGGAAGTTACAGTAAGTGAAGAGTGAATTTTTGAAATATAGTTTGGATATTTTTGGCCTAAGTGAAACACGTTGTAAGGGGATTGGTAAGGAAACCTTAGACCAAGGGAATATATATATCTACTGAGGAAGAACAGATGTAGTTGGGAAAGAAGGGGTAGGAATGATTAAGACTCCAACAGTAGAAAAGGCTTTAACGGAATAGAGAGCTGTAAATAGTAGATTGTTGCTTGCAAAGTTTAAATAAAAACAATGTAAAATTAGTATAATAGTTTGCTATCCACCAACAAATGATTTCCCTGAAGGGAAGAGAGAGAGAGAGAGAGAGAGAGAGAGAGAGAGAGAGAGAGAGAGAGAGAGAGAGAGATGAAAACTGTGATTGGTGACTTCAATGCTAAAGCTGGAAGGAATAATCAAGGTATAGAGAATGTGAAGTGTGTTGAGGGTCTTAGTTAAGTTGCAAATGAAAATGGAGCACATTTGATAAGTTTCTGTGCAACAAACAATCGTGTCATTGGAGGTACTCTTTTTTTCGAGCACAAGGACATCCACAAATATACAGGAATTTCACCATGTGGCAATTACAAAAATCATATAGATCACATAATAATTAATAAAGAGAAAAGGGGGACTTTGAGACATGTAAGAAACTATAGATGTACAGATATTGGTAGTGATCACCAGCTCCGCGTTGCCATACTGAAATTAAAACTGAAAGCACCCAACAAAAATGTAGATAAATACCTTAGTTTCATACAACTAAGCTTCTAGAAGATGAGCACCGAGAAACCTTTGCAATTGAATGTAGGAATCGATTTGCAGTCTTAGAGACTTTAAGAGACGAAGAGCAGACAATTAATGAAGAATGGTGTGATATTAAGAACTTATGTTATTCACTTGGTAGTAAAGTTTTGGGTCATGCAGTTACAAGGAGAATGCCATGGATATCAAATGATACGGTGTATACTATAGAAAGGAGGCAAAGACATAAACTGATTGTTGAAATATTTCGAGGAAGTAATGAATAATACAAGGTATAGCATGTTAAGTATTCCAGTATTAATAATGAGGTAAAAAAGAGCCAAGAATGACTGGAGAGAATATTTAGACAGAAAAGCAGATGAGTCTGACAAATCAATAAATTCACGGAGTGGCTATGGTGTAAGAATTGCTCATAGAATTATTAATGAAATCTCTACGGGGCAAAAGATGAAGCATATTCCCATAAACAATTATAGAACTGTTATAACAACAGAAGATGAAGACAGGGCAACTTTGGATGGAACATTTTAGTGAGGTCATGAATAGGATACATGAAGGGAATAATTTGATTGATATACCTGAAGCTGATGAAGACTTTGATGCACCCATGAATAAATTCAGTGTGCTTGAAGTCCAAACTTTTATTAAAAAACTCAAGAGATGGAAAGCGCCTGGATATGATGAAATAACTGCTAAGTTGATACTGGCTGAAAATGAAGTAACCCTCAGACTACTTACAAGATTATTTTGTAGAATGTAGCATGAAGAGGTAAAAACCTGATGAATATGGGAGTATTTGTAAAAATGGTGAAAAGGGAGACCTCACTGATTGCATCAAACTTATGTCAGTTGTCATGAAAATATATAATATGCTTATTCTAATGAGATTAGAGAGAAAGATTGATGAAAAGCTGATAGATGAACAAGCAGGATTTAGAAAAGGTAGAAGTTGTACTGATAAAATTTTCATTTTGAGACATGTACAGCAATGTGCAGAATATAGAGATCCACTTTTGGTGTCATTTGTGGACTATGAGAAAGCCTTCAATACCAATTTTGTGGAGAGTCTTGCGTTAATATGGAATTCCTCTTGAATATGTGAATTTGATCAAGTCAGTTCATGAGCATGGCAATTGCAAAGTTAATGTTAGTGGAGTATTATCAAATGGATTTCCAGCGAACAGAGGAAAACCCCAAGGGAATGTGTTGTCACCCATGTTGGTTATCCTCCTCACGGATTTTATAATGCATACAACAGTTTGAGATGTAGGAGAAGGAATGGTCTGGATTGGTAATAGGAAATTACCACGCTTATAATATGACAATGATGCTGTCCTTCTTAGCAGAACACCACAGGATTTACAATGCTTGCCTTCCAGAATGCATGAAATATCGTGGGAGGTTGGGCTCAAAATAAATAGAAGAAAGACACAGAAGATGAGAACTGAATATGTAATGGAAGATGAAATATCTTTGGAAGGATAAGGATTAATGAGGTAGAATCATTCAAGTATTTAGGAATTATGGTTTAGTGAAAGAATAAAAAAAATTCAGACAATGGGTAGGTTAAGTGAAATTTTGAAATCAAATTGCCTAAAATTACAAATAACTCGGGTTATATATAAGTTTAGTGAGATCTTTTACTGTAAGGACATGAGTCATGGAATGGCAATGAAACAATCTCCAACAGATTTAGCAGATTTTAGAACAAAACCCTCAGAAGGATATTGGGAGTTAAATGGCAGGACAGGATTAGAAATGAAACCATGAGAGAGATTACTCGAGTGCCATATGTGGATGAGATCATAGAGAGTGGTATATAGAGATGGGCATGCACTTCGCACTCCCCAATAGAGATTATTTCACCAAACGTTTAACTTAGCTCTACAAGGCACTAGACATACATAGCTGAGGACTATGAGGCATGAGGTTGGAAATGATGTATGGAGAGTAATTGAATTGAAAGCTCGAGATAGAGAAAACTTTTGAAATCTAACCAAGGTCCTTTACATCACTAGGTGTAGGAGATGATGACTTTGTTATGTTTATGTTTTTCCAACATGCAATTAGCTCAAAGAATATTGTTGGTGTAATATGGATAATTGCTTCGAAACTATAAGTTATCTTTCATCATTGGACAAGATAATCTGCTGACAATATTTCTTATGATGATTTTAGCTTTTTCAGATAATGCTTAACCACTTCATTTTCACTAATTAATGTTTCTTGGACAGAGCTCGTGGATTGATTTCACGACTACAATTTTACCAATTAAGTTGTTTTGGACAGCAAGTTAAGGGGTCGAATTCATGCCTTCTTTTCAATCAATCAAGGTGTCTTGGACAGAAAGTAGATGGGTTGATTTCACGCTTTAAATTTCTCTAATTAAAGTGTCTTGGACAAAGAGTTTGTGGGTTGATTTCACGCCAGAATTTTCACCAATTGAGGTGTCATGGACAGAGTTGGTGGATTAGTTTCATTCCTTTCTTTTCACAAAATGAGGTGTCTTGGACAAAGATTTGATGGGTTGATTTTACGCTGTCATTTTCACTAATTAAGGCGTCTTGGATAGAGAGTTTGTAGGTTAGTTTCATGCCTTCATTCTCACCAATTAAGATGTCTTGATGTCTTGGACAGAGAGTGGTGGGTTGATTTCATGCCGTTGTTATCACCAGTTAAGGTGTTTTGGGCATTGTCTAAGGATTGGTTTCACGCCTTCATTTTCACCAATTATGGTGTCTGAGACAGTGAGTTGGGTTAATTTTACGCCTTCACTTTCACCAATTAAGATGTCTTGGACAGATTGTTGGTGGGTCAATTTGTCGCCTACATTTTCACCAATTAGGATGTTTTGGACAGAGAATTGCTTGGTTAATTTCCCGCCTTAATTTTCACCAATTAAAGTATCTTGGATAGAAAGTTTGTGTGTTGATTTCATGCTTTAATTTTCCCAATTAATGAGTCTTGGGCAGAGATATGATGGTTTGAGTTAACTCCTCGAATTTCACCAATTAAGGTGAAGAGAGAATTTATGGGTTTTTTTTTAACCCTTCATTTTCACAAATTAAGATGTCCCGGACAGAGTTGGTGGATTGATTTCATGCCAACATTTTCACCAATTAAGATATCTTGGAGGGAGAGAGTTGGTAGGTTACTTTCTTGCCTTCATTTTCACCAGTTAAGCTGTCATTTACTGAGAGTTTGTGGGTTGATTTCACACCTTCATTTTCATCAATTAAGGTGTCTTGGACAGTGTCTTGATGTGTTGATTTCAGCTTTCAATTTCTCAAATTAAGCTGCCTTGAATAGAGAGTTGATATGTTGCTTTGACGCCTTCATTTTCCTCCAATTGATGTGTCTTGGACGGAGAGTGGTGGGTTGATTTCATGTTTTGGTTTTCACCAGTTAAGGCGTCTTTTACGGATAGTTGGTTGGTTGGTTTCGTTCTTTCATTTTCACGAATTAAGGTTTCCTGGTCAGAAACTGGTGGGTTCATTTCAAGCCTTCATTTTCCCCAATTAAGGTGTGTTAGACAGATTGATTGGTAGATTTCATTCCTTTGTTTTTACCATTTATGGTGTCTTTGGCAGAGAATTTGTGGGTTGATTTCACGTCTTTATTTTCCCCAATTGAGGTGTCTTGGCCTGAGAGTGATGGGTTGATTTCATGCCTTTGTTTTCATTAGTTAAGGTGTCTTGGGCGGAGAACTGGTGGGCTGATTTCACACCTTCCTTTTCACCAATTAAGGTGCCTTGGCCTGAGAGTGGTGGATAGATTTTATGTCTTTTTTTCACTAGTTAGGTGTCTTGGATCGAGTTTATTGGTTAATTTCAATACTTAATTTTCCGCAATTAAGGTGTTTTAGACAAAGATTGGTCGGTTGATTTCATGCCTTCCTTTTCCACAAGTTAAGGTGTCTTGGATAGAGAGTTGATTTGTTAATTTTATTCCTTCAATTTTACTAATTAAGGGTTCATGGTCTGATTTCACACCATTTCCACCAATTGACTTGTCCTGTACTGAGAATTAATTGTTGATTTCGTGTCTTCGTTTTCACTAATTAAAGCATCTTTGAGGGAGAGTTAGTGGGTTAATTTCACACCTTAATTTTCACCAATTAAGGTATCCTGGACGTAGTTGTTTGTTTGATTTTTTCGAGCTTGCTGAATTCAAAACCATTTCTATTGCTCTTCCCAGATTAATTTTGTAATCTTGGAGGGCTTCTTCGCCTTGCACTGTATACTGGTACCAAGATTCTGTGAAGAAGTAGATAAAGAGTCAGGGTCTCTACCATGAATCTTATTACTAGTGTTGCTTCCACTCATACCGGAATGATAGAAAAACATACTCTGGCAACTACGTACCATAATCCAGAAGAGAAAACAGACCGACAAGACTTGGTGGAAAGGTCTTTAAAAGAGTTTCCGGAATACTACTTGTCCTCGCGTAATTGCGCAAACACAAGCGAGTCTCATCGCAAAGCTGCCTGCTATTTCGCAAAAAGGAAAATACAAAAATGAGCATAATGGCTGAAGGTTTTCTTCTCTCCCAGCCAAGGAACTTCGCTTCAAAACCGTCGCAGTTGACGTTTGTAGAATTTAATCTGAACCAGGTTTGTAAGAGTTTTTTTTCCTCGCTTCACTCCTCTCCCTTCCCTCTCCTCTCGCCCCCCCCCCCCCTCTTCCCCCCTCCCCCCCCCCCCTTCAAACAAAAGATGATGTTATCATGAAGACGGTACAAAAGGTGATGAAATTGCATCTGTTCAGGTTCATTGTTCGTGTTTATCCGGAAACGAAAAATAAGAAATTAAACAACAATGTTTTGGGGATTTTTCTGAAAAATGGATTAAATAAAATTCAAATAATACATTGATATTTTATATATTGGATAAGAGTTTTTTCTCAAGCTCTAGAAAATCATACTTACTTTATAAATAGCGTTGCAAAATACCTCAAGTATTTTGCTCTTAGTATGATGGTGCATAGATTATGGATTTTATACTGATAAAGTGTATATATATATATATATATATACATATATATATATATACATATATATATATATGCGTGTGTGTGTATTTGTTTGCGTTTATATGTATATGTACACACATATGTGTGTGTATATATACACACATATATATATATATATATATGTGTGTGTGTGTGTGTATACTCTGTATATATATAATATATGATATATATATATATATACATGCATATATGTGTGTATATATATATATATATATATGCTTGTAATTGAATGATAAATTTATCGTATGGCAATATTTAATTATTTGTCCCTTCTTGTCATATATCTAAAAAATCTTGTGTCATTGCATCCTTAAACAAACAGAAAATACGTCTTGAATCCGCGATTCGATCCAACTGTTTTTCTCTCAATATCCCAATGTTTCTTATCTTCTCTCCATTCTTTTGATCAGTATTTAATTACCCTTTCATTTTTTTATTCTTGTGAAAAAATAAGAAAAAGAAAAAACAATCGTTCACTCCGTAGAGTTTCTTGCTAAAAAGAATCTAGGGTTTTTTTGTATTGTTTCTCTCTTGAGATAAATCCTCTTTACAGCTTGAATGACTTAAAGGTCCGTTGTCATTAGCTGAATAATATCCATATGGTTCACACAGTCTTTTAAGCTATAAGGTGCAGTAATTTTTCAGTCTGTTTTTATGTATGTATCGTCGAGATCAGATTACCGCTGTTACATTAAACTCCTCTTACTTCTACATCATCTTTCGAGGTTTTTATTTTCTTATGATAGTATAGTGCTCCGGGAGGAAAGAATCTTATATTTTCATATCCTTGCTTCCATCTTTTTCGGAGAAAAAGACTTTTAAATAATTACGCGAATGACCCGGAAAATATCGGTAAATAAATCAGTGGTCTGTGAAGGATTATCTTAGATAAAATGCAAAGGACGAATTAAAAGGAGAAAATCTTTGCAGTGCAAATAGAGGAGATTATAAAAAAAAACTGGAGTACGCGACCCGTCAAAATTGTATGCTAAATATTTAGATAGATATGCAGACACAGATTCAACTTTTCCCAGCCACCTTCCATAAACCACACAACGCTAATTTGTTTTCTGAGTGGTTGCCGTTCAGCGTGAAAGGAATATATATATATATATATATAGGCTATATACATATGTATATATATACAGTATATATATATATATATATATATACATATATATATATATATATATATATGTATATATACATATATATATGTATATATACATATATATATACATATATATATATATATATATATACGCTATATACATCTATGTATTTATGTGTCTGTATATATATATATATATATATATAAAGCTATATACATATATGTATATATGTGGATATATATATATATATGTGTATATATATATATATATATATAATGTATATATATACATATATATACATACATATATATATATATATATATATATATCAAGAAACTTTCTCTTCATTGTATAAGGAAGATTTCAGAATGTCCTGAAATCTTCCATCAAGGACTTGCGGAAAAGTTTCTGTTCACCGTTGTATCTTGTGCACTCAGTGTTCAAGACTGAACTTGAGTTATCATGAACCTTTCTTGAAATTGTCACTGGAAAGTTATTTATTCTATTATTTTATCATCATTATCATTATCATAATCAGTATCATTATTATTATTATTATTATTATTATTATTATTATTATTATTATTATTATTAGCTAAGCTGTAACCCTAGATGGAAAAGGGGGATGCTATAAGCCCAAGGGCTCTAGCAGGGAAAATAACCTAGTTAATAAAGGAAATAAGAAAATAAATAAACAATATTCGAAGTAATGAAAAATTAAGCGCCTTGAAAGTATGTTCTTATTGCTACGGCAAATATTTGATCCCTGTCTCAGAGTTAAGAGACATCTACCGGCTCTTTCAAACGCTATCATAATTTACATCTGAAATGTTCTACTCCATAGAATATTTAGTCTTTAATGTTTTCTCTCTCTCTCTCTCTCTCTCTCTCTCTCTCTCTCTCTCTCTCTCGAGTTGATGATTCTTAATGTTTTGATTGTATATAGAAACAAGCAAAGACCGGTAATCGAGTGGGATTACTTTATAAGATACTTTTGGAATTCAATCAAACACTTTTTTTTTTTTTTAAATAATTTCGAGATTTACTTCTACAATTTCTATTTCAAGGCTCCATTTTCCATAGCCATTCTTTAATCCTCTTTTGAAAATTAATGCTAATTTCCTTAGAAAAGATTACTCTTATCCTACTTTCCAGCCATCAAGTTCAAAACCTTTTCGTGTTCGTCTATCGTAGAAGCAAAATGAAAAATAGAGAGCTAATTAGGAGGCCTTTGCGTATTCATAGAATATATAATGTCAAGAGGAAACGTAGAGTATCAGCCAAAGAAAACAGACGGAGCAGAGGCCAGATGCTTTGAAGTCACAGTAGCGAATAGGTTCATCATTGTCTTTTGAGAGTTTTCTGTGATAAAATGAGATCTAATGTGAGGAGAGTAGAATGAGGTGTTGAAATATGTATTCCTAGGAGATGAAGGTCTGTATAAGAGAATTATCTTCAGAGATGACCTTTATTTTTGGTGTATATATTGTTTTGTTGTCAAACAGCTAAGATAGAAGTTAATCACAATGTAGCTCCTTTTTTATTATTGGGCTTGTACTTGTCAGCACAGGTTTCTTATGTACACACAAACATGGCCACAGTCATAAAACACACGTAAACTGTGACGGACCGAGAGAAGGTTGTGACTCAAAGACAGGTTGAAAGCAACTGAGTGAATTTATTATAGAACACTCTCCTTTATATACAAAAGCTAAAAGCAACAAGAAATTTTCATGGCGGCAATGGCTGGCAGAAAACGGTAATAATAGTTGATCATGCCCTAGAATTCCTGCAGAGCTTTAACGGTCAAGGGTGCAGGTCCTGAACGGCTGCTACCTTCTCAGGGAGGGGATGGACTCCTTCAGAAGTGATGTGGTGCCCTAAGAACGACACTTCGTTGGCGCCAAAGGTACATCTGTCGTACTGGACTACAAGGCCGTTTTGTTGCAGGCGGTCGAGCACGATGCCCAGGTGACGGAGGTGTTCCTCTTTTGAGGAGGAGAACACAAGTATGTCGTCCTCATAACATACACAGAAAGGGAGGTCCCCTAAGATGCCATCCATGAGACGTTGGAACGTGGCCCCGGCATTACGAAGGCCAAAACAGGAGTAATTGAAGGTGTATGTACCAAACGAAGTGGTGATGGCAGTCTTGGGAATGTCTTCTGGGTTCATAGGCACCCGATAATACCCCTTCAGGAGGTCGAGCGTAGAGAAAACCTTCGCTTTGTGCAGGTATGAGGTCACGTCAGCAATGTTTGGGAAGGGGTAGTGATCCGGTTCCGTTTGCATGTTCAGGCGCCTGTAATCCCCGCACGGACGGAGGGAGGCGTCTTTCTTCAGAACGATGTATAAGGGTGACGACCATGGGCTGGAGGCCTTTTGGTAAAGGCTCATTCCTCCATTTCGGCGAACGTCTGTTTGGCGGCTGCCAATTGTTCCGGAGCCAGACATCTGAATTTTGCGAAGACTGGGGGTCCCATCGTCTTGATATGGTGATAAATACCATGCTTGGCAGGAACCGTGGGCGTTTGGCGAAGTTCTGGACGGAAAACTTCCGGGTACGACATGAGGAGGTGGGCGTAGGCATCCGTAGGTGCACTGATGTGGAGAGTGAGGTTAGAGGGGGCGGGTTGAAGAAGTGTCGACAAGTACTAGTCTGCGTTGACCAATCGCCGGTGGCCGACATAGACCAGAAGGTGGAAATGAGAGAGGAAATCTGCACCGAGGATTGGCAATGTGACGTCAGCAACGAGAAACTTCCAATTAAATTTACCATTTCCGAACGATAATGTGAGGTTCTCGTAACCGTAGGTGGGTATCGCAGATCCGTTGGCAGCTACCAAGCGGACGTCGGCAGACGTAGACAGAGTACGTTGTGTCCTTTAGAGTTCCCTTGGCAAAAGAGAACGACAAGCAACCGTGTCTACCAAAAATCGCACTCCCGTTCCTGCATCATGTAAAAAGAAAAGATTAGAAACACGGGAGGCCACTGCCACGAGCGATGGCCTACGGCCTACTTACACGTTTTTGGGCCACTGGGTACATTTCTTTGCGGTTGCCCCGAATCTGAAGTGGTAGTAGCAAAACTGCGGCGGATGGGAGGTAGTAAGTGGCTGTAGAGGTCGTTGGTTGGGGCGCGAGCGATTGGTGGGTGGCGGGTGGCTTTGGCACGTCATGGGGTAGGCGTGTATGTCCTAAGGCATTCACGTCAGCTTCGGTTGACGTTGAATAGGCATCCTCTTAGTCAGTGGTGGAGGCGTTGATGGAGGTCTTGAAGTGGCTGTCCTTAAGGGTGTCAGCTTTGGTCATCAAGTCCTTTATGGGTAAACTATCGACATCGGGTATGGCAGCGCGTATAGGTCCGGGTAAACGGCGTATCCAAAGGGCACGAAGTAGGTTCACCTCTCGAGGAGAGCCGTCTGCGGCAGGTTGCAGGCGAGCGATACTGGTCATTTCCCTGAGGGCAAGCGAAGCCCTTTGGTCGCCCAGTGG